>NW_019384789.1:128083-149683 GCF_000671375.1 Centruroides sculpturatus | reverse complement strand
TAAATGTATTCCAAATATCCTTAGTATTTAGTGTTTATTAATATCATTTTACCCAATAAAAATTTTTAAATAACGAATTAAGACATAAACATAAGTTTTTAAATTAAAAAAACCCACTATGAAAATTAAATCAATTGGAAAATATTAGAAAACTCGTTGGATTAATGAAAAAGTAAAGATTTAGAAAATATTAAGACAATTAAATATTTTAATAAATTATATAATGAAAAATATGTATGAAAATATGTTCAAGGATGATTAGCTGTTTTATCTTCGTCTGCTGAAAAAAATATAATTTTTTTTATTGTATTTATCGTAATAAGACTATATTTTAAAATATTAAAGATAGTTTAACTCTTAATATTATCAAGAACAAAAATATATTAGATTATATTAACATTTCTCAACAACTATGGTATTTATTTTTATATCTTTTCATTCATTTTATCTGTTCAGTTCACTGCTGGGACTTCACTTTTCTTTCTTATCTTCTTTCTCATAACTCACTCGCTTCCTTTCTTCGGCCTAAACCGTTGAGTAGACTCTAGTCCTTGATAATAATAATAATAATAATCTGAACAAAATGGTCCAAATAAGAAAGAAGAAAAATTAACAATATTCGGCAATAGTCGCCTCATTTTACTACATTTCGACTAATTTAAACAAAAAAAAAAAAAAAAACTTCTTATGATTGTGTCTGGAATTCGAAAAATGATTTTTAGGAGTTTAAAAATGAAAAACAAAGAATAAAATCAAAAACAATTTCTTTTTTAAACTATCTACAGTAATAAAGTTACATATCTAGGGAAACCCAACAAATTTGATATTATAATGAGCTGCATACAATTATAAGTTAAACATTATATAAATATAGATAAATTTTAAGCATTGAAATTTATAAAAGTTTAATAAAGAAAAGTATTCTAGGATAAAAAAAAATTGACAATAGTTTGATAAAAATGAAAAATTTTGTTTTATAATAATTGCATTAAAAAGAAATGCAATACAGTAGAGCGTCGTTTATCCGAATCAATTGGGGACTGGGGTTGTTCGGATAACCGGTTATGTACGAAAAATACATTAACCTATCCCGTGTTGAAAATTTTCTCTGTTGCGTGTCGCTTCGCGTCGAATTTTCGTCGATGTTATGCCTAATGTAAACTTTTTAAAATAATAATCGTGGCTATTATATCGTTAAAAATTATTATTTTATTTTTTACAAACAAAATAAATATATTGAAAAATTTAAAAACAAAAAATTTATAGTTTAGAAGTTATCTAGTATCAAAAACATTCGATTCAGCACGACACACAGTCCCCAGAAAAGCACCACACAAAAGTAACAGTGCTGCCAGCTAAAACACATACACAAACATAAAAAATATTGGAGTAGCTTAAGATACAGGCAAAGATTGCAGCGCCACAGCACTAGCGAAAATTTAACTTTCCCCACTGGAATTCTTTCGGATAACCGACGTTTCGGATAACCGACTTTCGGAAAACTACGCTCTACTGTAATAAATCAAGTTAGCACTAATTATATATAGATATACATTTGAATAGTGAAATTTGGAATATGCCATAACATTATCAAAAAAATATTTCACTTATAAAATTTCTTAGAAAAGTCTATAAAACTATATTTGAAAGTGTACAGAATATAAAAATCACATGAATTATTTATCTTGTCTAGTTGTTACTTTCTTTCGAATTAATAATGAGTTTGATGTTTGCTTCTCTACTTGTATTTCAAAGTTTATTACACTAAAAGTTCTTTTACTTAATTAAACACTTGTTTTTTATTATAAAATTAGTTTAGAGGATAAACGTGAACGATTTTCTAAACGAAATCGGAAATAATACAGTGAAAGTATTTTTAATTAATTAATATAAATATTAATTTCCAAGGTCAGCCTCAAACATGTATTTAGAGCCATAAATTATATCAGTTATAAATAAAAGACTCCACGATAGATTAAATAGTTTCTTCTTAATAATTAAATTTTATGAAATTTTATAAATCAAACATTTATTATTATAATTTGTACTCGTATAAGATATATTTTTTTAATTGTGCAATAATTTAAACACTATTTTAAAATGAAAATTTTAAACAAAGAATTACTCTTTCCTTTTGTATGACATCAAATATTTGTCAAAACATTTTAATTAATAAAAAAATGAATAATTTCAAGTGAAAAACTAACGACCATTTTTTTAATCTGATCAGAGAATTGAAAAAATAAATCATTTCGAAGGCCAAACAAAAAGAAATATAACAAGAAAAAAATTGTCAAGAGATTACAGATAATGATAATATATATTATCCTATGTGTTGTTGACATATTGCTGCGTATAAACAATCGTTTATTTTCAAATCATATATATTAAACATTAAAAAGTTTAAAATTGTCTCAGAATTTGAAAAATATAAATTTTATGATAATTTTTTTCATATATTCTATTTTCTAACGTAAGTTCATATACACTCATTATAATTTAAATTCATTTAAATTAATAATCTATTAAATTTTTAATTTTTACATAAAATAAGAAGAAAATAAAATATTAATTAAGTAATAAAATAGATTCGAGAACATAAAAGATAGAACTTTTTTATTTTTGTATTTAATTTAAGACATACCAGAAGTTCATCTTATTATAAAATTTTTCTTTTTTAAGTATATGGATTTAAATTGCATTTCATAAATTATTGAAAATTTACGAGGAATATTAAATTTATATAGAAGACAATGCACAAACAAGAGAAAAATTTTTCTCTCGAAAATAATTTTTTAGAATAACTTCGAAAAATTCATCAGCTACGAAAATTAAATTTATTTTTTCTTATTTTTTTATTAAAGTTTATCAAAGTAATTATTATTTAATATAATCAAAGCTCGTAATTAAAAAAAATTTAAACTAAAAATTTCAAAATTAAAAATTACATATATTTATTATAAAAATTATATTATATATAAAAAAAATAGTTTTAATATTTATGTTTACATTTTTGTATGTATATATTTATTTATATTTATTTTATAGAGTTATTTTATACCTGATACAAAATCTTGAAAGTAAACGTGCAACACTCGGAAACGGTTTTTTAATAATTAATTAAAGAAAAACTTATTTTCTTTTGGTCATTGATTGAATTGATTTTGCCATGAAACTTTTTTAAGAGTATTTTAGAGAGTATGTAAAAAAATTATTTTTGCTTCTTGAATAGTTTTTGTTATTCAAATATTAAATTTCCACTACCTCATTCATTTTCTGTCAGATTAAATATTTTAATTAAATTTAATTGTTAATTTATTGTAATTCTTAAGCAAATAGGTTAGAAGACTGATGGCCAAGGCGGTTAATGCGTCAGTCTGCCGCTCTAGGAGACCCGGGATTCAGACTAAGCAAGCAATTCCAAAAAATTTTCGTAGGGTGATCTATCCCGGATGTGTTGGGTCCGTTCCTCATTCTCTCTCCCCTATTGTGGGCCTGGCCTAACACACAATGGATATGGAAGAACAGACCTTAGTGTCTATAGGGCGAATATCTGTAATTGAAAGTTATTAATTGTTTATTATTTTATATTTACCCTGTATTTTTGTAATAGTAACATATGGACTTAAAATACGTCAGATTGTTTTCGAAATATTGTAAAATCAACTAAATAATTGGGATATTTCAATATCAGTCAGTATTAAAATGGAGTCGATGATTTGTATTATGTAAAATAATCACATAAATAATACGAAGAAATCTACTATAAATAAAGAGTTAATCTTAAAATATGACCTCTTGACAATTAACTCTACTATGACATATAATATTCTGCAACCTCTAAAACCATTATGTAAATGGTAAGCAAAAACTATAATTATTCAGAATTTAATTTATTTAATGTAAATTACATTATACATTCTTCACTTATACATTCACAAAACATTAAAATCATATTAGCAATGCTGAATTTTTTTAAATAAACAAAAATCTCTAGTTCTTTTCTTAATTTTTCTCTTCTATATTTTTACAGCTGATATTACTTCGTTTTAATATTCTTCCTCCAAAAAATATAATGAAATAATTTATAATGTTACTTTTATTAATGACAGTGTAATAGTAATAATAGTGCTTAATTTTTGAATTATCATTCGATTAAGGTTATTGATATAAGATCTAAAATAATGATCGGCCGAACACACCATAACATTAATCTCCATCCATCATTAATCGTTCTTTTTATCATTATTATTTTTTCCTTGGATCTAATAGATTATACTGTACTTTTTCTTTTTCTTCGTTCTCGAATGATAATATTCAAACTTAAACTATCAAATATACTGATAATACGTAAGCATAAATTTTAAAATTTTTGTTGGATGGACTCCAGATATTTTTTAAAACATATATTTGGATATATGAATGATTACTGATGTTACCTATTTTTAACATTTTTTGGAAGAAAATGTCATACCTTATTAATTTCTTACAACCAACAGATAATTCTTATCTACTTGTCACTTTNTAAAGATATGAATAAAATTATATCATATAATTAAAAAAAAATTAATATATTTAAATTTGATTCTAAATCTTCAAATTATTAATTGTTTTATATGGTTAAATATCTGATGAAAATTTCTGGACGTATAACTGAATATTTAAATCTACTGATTTAATTAATTTGTTAAATGAAGTTATTAGTAATAAGAAAACGAAAATATGCACGAAACATTTAAAGATATTAATCTTCTTTGCGAAGAATTAAAATTCAAGAATTTTCTCTTAATTTAAAAATGTCAGCGTATAATATGAAGAGGAGCAACAAGTCGACGTAAAATCTTTCATCAGTACCAAATTGAAGATTTACTGTCAGATTAAATATTTTAATATTATGCCTGTCTTCAAATGAAAAGCCAAATATGTCGAAAATGTTATTATTAAAAATCATTTTATTAAAAGTGATTTGGATGAACGTTTTTAAATTAAAATAGAAATTTCAATATTTTCAACTAAAGATTTAATTGACTTGATGGAATAAATTTATATACGCTTTACAATATGTGTTTATTGCATATTAATATAAATTAAATGCATATAAAACGCATATTTATTCACGGAGAAAATAAACTGCAGAAAATTTATATTATTTAAATTTTGTTCTCTTGCATTAATTAATTATGTTAATAATATATATGAAATAACTTATTATATTAACTAAGTGCCTATATCGTTATATTAACTAATTGATGTATTTAATATGAATTTAATAACTGTGACTTTGTTTCCAACAAAAAATAGTTTTATTTATTCAGTTTTTATTTTTGTTTATTATCTATTTAGCTCATGTCCAAGATTAACAATCGACTTTTTTTAAATTCAGTCAATTAATTTTACATGGAAAATGTTACATAATTAATATTAAATATCCCCGAGTCAAAAATAAATTAACTAATACAAAAAAGAATGACAATCTCTAACGATAAACATATTAGACAAACTTTAATAAAACTAATTTTGTGATAAAATAAAATTTTTCTTATTTTAATCATATAATCATGATTCTCTCAGTTAAATCATTTTGTTTCACTTTTTTTCGATGTTTAAAATTTATATGTTGCATAAATTATTAATTAGNTAGATGATTGTTTCTTTTAAACTATTTGATCGAAAAGTTACATAAAATTGGGGTTGCGTAATCATCCGAAATTATTATTATATTTTTGACTGAAAATCACTGGATTTATGCAATTTTTGTTTAATTAATGTCGTATAAAACAGACTGCTCGTACAAGTTTGCTTAAAACATGCGACGCAAAATACCCCAAAATGGCGGCTCAATAAGTAGGTCACACGTGTCCTGACCTTCTTATACAGACCTTGGTTTTATTCAAGGGGTCGACGAATCGTTAAAGCTTGAGAAACACTGGTCTATCGTCTGACCACACGTGGGTCCAATTGACAAAGTCGGTGCTTCCTTTGTTTTCCCTCTGTTTACAAGTCAACCAACACCTTACAAGTGGTATATTACCCGACCGCACGTGACTCCAATTGACAAGGTCGCGCTTCTTTTGTTCCCTCTCTACTAAAAGGTCAATATTTTACAAACATCATTACTAAATTTCTAATAGCGTCGACTAACATTCTATTTCTTTCCTCTGTTTCCATTTTATTTATTTATTTATTTATTGCACTTTGGACAAACATCGTCCTCTTTATCTACGAATTAAAAATTTTGAAATGTTTCTGATGGTTTTCTTGAATTTGTATTTTTAAAAAAATTTGTCTTGTATCTTAATTAATTTAATATTAATTAAAACTATTCGTATAGTTTTAACTTACAAATAAAATCGCTGAACTTAATAAAATGTAGAAACAGAAAAAATTTTAAATACAAATTTCTTTTCAAATGTTAACTGTCAACTGAACGTTTACAGTCAACTTTCAATCTTACCAGGGCGAATCACCCGCTTAAGCTCTAATTTAATCATTGAGCAGCTTTATGCTGTGATTTGAATTTTAATCACCAATCACATCAGAGAGCTGTTAAACGATTGAATCTGAATTTATCCATAGCATGCACTTCACTCACATTGAGATATTCTTTGTCTCTCTCTCCTCGACAGTACAATAGAGCGAAATTGAACTTGCACAAAAAAAGTTTTCATGTAATAAAAATGTTTATGTTCGTGACGTGTCCAAAATTAAAGCAACACACGCAAATGTACATGGCAAAAACGCAGAAATGAACAGCCCTTCATCACAATGAATTATTGAAATACCTTCTCTGAGTCATATCTATTGATGTATCAAGAACACTTCCTCACTGTTGGTAGTCCTAACAGACGTTTGTCAGAAACTATTTCGCTGTATGTATAGCATATTATATTTTGTCGCACGGGTGCTCTGCTATCATGCCTCATTTGAATGGTACTTGCATGACAGGATGGCACTTTGCTGATTTAAATATGACGTAAATGTCAGCTCTCTCATTTCACGAGGTTAATTTTACACAAGTTTTGTGTTTCTTGCTTTAATTTTGGACACCAGTGTATATTGTATTATATATATATATATACATACACATATTATAGATTATTGAAAATATCGAACATGAAAAGTAGAATATTTTCAATTTTTATTTAAAGAAGATAGGAGGACAAAATTATATATTATAGGACATGTCGCCCAAAGTAGGAAGTTTGATGAGCTTACTTAAACATGATAAAGAAGAGGTACGCCAAAGATTTGAAAATTAAAGATTTGAAAAAATGCTGGCAACAACAATGATAAATGATACAAAGTTGCACTTTAAGAGTTCTTTAAAGATCTACGTAGAAAGCACTGAAATCAAAATCATCCCTACAGATAGAATTTGGATTATATTGCGAAAAAACCAAATAACTAGCTCAGATGTAGGAGAATTCACAATCAATTTTTGATGATTAAACATCTTGAAGACTTTATGTTTATAAAATAACATAATAATTCCTATTTATATACGTTCTTAGTTTTATTTACAAAACAGCTTTATTATAAGACTCGGTAGAGGCAAGCCGTCAAGTAAGCGAGGAGCGAACGAACGAACAGTTCAACAAAGCGAACCTTACTATATTGGAATTAACACTTTCTGTCTATCCCAATTCACATTTTATTTAAAAAAAAAAAACTAGATATACGCGTCATCCGGACAAAATATCGTCGTCATGTCCATTCGTTCCCGAAATATAGATTTTTATTCATGTTTTTCATTTCACTTAAAAATTCTTTTCTCCTCCAGTCAAAAAAGTTACGTTTAACGAAATGCTCGCTTGGGACACGCTCATTGTTTGTCATTTTAACTGTATTTTTTTTATAAAGCTTTAATTTTTTAAAATAACACAATATTAAAATTATTTAAATTATATTAGTCGACATTAATATAATGTTTGAACTCTGGATCAGAGGTGGGAAAAATCCAGTTCTCTTCTGGAACTGGAACTGTTGGAACTGATTCAAGTGAGAAACTATTCCGACGGAACGGTTTCACGGAACTGCTTAGTCTGTTGGGCTAGATAGTTCCATGGAATCATTGTGTTCTTTAAGGAATTGCTTCTGGACTCGACGGCTTCTCATCGATTATATATATGTATATATAGGCCTATTTATAGATAGATTAAAAAACATGTCTCTCTCTGTTCTTAGCTTTTTGATCGATCTTCACCAAAGTTTTCTTGCTTATTCTCTGCGACTCTGGGGCAAAAAATAAAGACTATCGTTAAACCTTGACACCCACCCCTTTCTTGATTTCTCCCCCTTATTAACTCCTAAATCTTTTACCCGATCTGTACCAAATTTTTTATACTTATTCTCTGGGACTCGGGTGAGGGAAATATACACTTTCCTGAAATCTGAACTCCCTACTGTCCTCCTGATTTGATCTCTTTGACATTTCGTGATAACCATAACAACGGTAGGTTAAAAGTTGTGGAACATTGTCAATTAGTTTTACGTTTAAATCCAGATAATGAATTTACTGTTTCGATAAAAGCTGTACATAAAAGTAAATAATGTAGAACGTTTTGGTAGTTCCGGAACTGAAACTGTTTTGACCCTCGATGTGGAACTGTTTCTAGTAGTTTCGAGTCCGAAGCGGTTCCGACCGAAACTATCCACCTCTAACTCTGGATTGTTTGAAATTAGAAGCTACCATTGCATATTTGTCATTTATTGGATACGTATTTGATTCTTGAAAAAAATTTGATGAGATTGATTTCATTATTCCAGTTTTATTAAATTATGGACCATTTATTTACTGAACTATTTGTTAGTGATAAAACAACTATTATACGTAAGGGGCTGTTCACACTGGAAGGGAGGGAAGAGGATAATGACAAGTCGGACAAAGTCGGACAAGGAGAGGAGTTGAGTTTCAGTGGACGTGCGTTTATTTCATTAAATTTTATACAGTTTATGCATTTTATTATATTTATTTCAAAGTTTCTTGTATATTTTGTTTCTACTTATGGTATCTATCATTCACAACGATAAAACCTTTATCACTTTATGAATGATGGGTCGAGTTTTGTTGAACGTCCGAAGAGGAGAGGGAGTTACAAACTTGACATAAGAAAAATTTCAAGAAAAATGCGAACATAATTTATGGACAGCCCCTAATGGAAAACTAGACAATTTGCACATAACTTGTTTGTCCATATTCTACAAAATTGTATTTTTTATTACACATAACTTGTTTGTCCATATTCTACAAAATTGTATTTTTTATTTGACGTTATCACCAAATTATATCCGAAATCTTGAGATTATTTTTCCTGTCAGATACATCAATCATACACAAATTTGGCATAGCAACGATCGTTGGATTTGCGCTTATTACGATTCAAAACGTATTCGTATATACGATTCTATAAATTACGGTATAATGTCTATGGAATTCAAAGTATTCTTACTGAGATTGCATCTTCATACTAGTACTCACATCTCTGAACTTTTCGAGAGTACAGCAACAACGAAGTAGCGTCGAGTGCGGTGTATATGTAATCGCTTTTGCTGTCCTCATAGCATTCGGTATCAAACCTGATACGATTCGATACGTTCTCATTTGTTGAAAATATGTAATTCGTCTAAATTAGAGCATTTTTCACAGATACCATTTAAATTTGTTGTTGAAAAAATTAAACCCTTGCCACTTGCTCCGAATAATAATTTGAAATATATTTCAAGAATTATTTTCAAATTCATCTTTCCATTTATTCCTTCATCATGCGACGCTTTTCATCTTACGGTCTTCCATGGATGACCGTAAGATGAACTAATTGACATTGACAGATAAGAAGACATTGTAGATGAGTGAACTAATGTAACGGTTTATAAAGCACACGAAATGAAAAAACCAGAGATACCTCCAAAAACATGACTTTTTAGGAGAAGCTCCAGGTATGGAAAAACAGGTATGTTTTTGGAATTTCTCCGTAACGAAATTCCTCAAATTAGTGTTAATGAATTTAAATCAAATTTTGTCATTGTACAGATTTTAATCTATGCCCGAATTATATAAAGCTATTAATATTTTCAAAATCTTTAGAAAATTTAAATTTTATTAAATGGTTTTGATAATTTGTAAAAATTTATATTTATTTCAACATTTGAAACATTTAAGATCAATAGACAATTATCAAATCGTAATTAAATAAATTCAAACTAATTTTGTTGAAATAAAATTTTTTATTATATTTATTCTTTTGCTAAATTTTAAAATACTTAAATTAAAGTAATTAGTTTTGTTTTTCAAAAGTAATTATAATACAATTCTAATTGTTTTAATTTATTAAGAACATTTATTTTATTCTATATTCTTTAAAAGATTTATTTAAATCCCTTAAAATCAATCGAGACAGTTTCTTCGCTGTTTTGTTTCAAAAGATGATTAACATTTATATTCCCAACAGTGAATGAAAATTATCTCAACTTAATTGACGAGAAAATAGGGCAATTTCTGGTAAATTAAATAAAATTAAAGCAAAATAAAATTAAAGCAAAATATTTTTATCGTTGTAATAAATTTATATTTTTAAGCAATAATTCTATTTTAAAAAGTTAAACTACGTTCATTAAAAGAAATGTTCTTTTAAAATTTTTAAACAATTCTGTTTTATATTATTACAAATATATATATATATAACTGTGCCTCTTTTATTCTTTTATATTCATTTAGAATACAAGTTAAACGAGAATTAAATTTGAGTTTATTTAATTAAATATGTAAAAATCATATTATGATGTTATTGTTCCAAACGATAGTTTTAAATTATAGACTAAATTTACACAGAAAACTGTTAAATGTATTCCAAATATCCTTAGTATTTAGTGTTTATTAATATCATTTTACCCAATAAAAATTTTTAAATAACGAATTAAGACATAAACATAAGTTTTTAAATTAAAAAAACCCACTATGAAAATTAAATCAATTGGAAAATATTAGAAAACTCGTTGGATTAATGAAAAAGTAAAGATTTAGAAAATATTAAGACAATTAAATATTTTAATAAATTATATAATGAAAAATATGTATGAAAATATGTTCAAGGATGATTAGCTGTTTTATCTTCGTCTGCTGAAAAAAATATAATTTTTTTTATTGTATTTATCGTAATAAGACTATATTTTAAAATATTAAAGATAGTTTAACTCTTAATATTATCAAGAACAAAAATATATTAGATTATATTAACATTTCTCAACAACTATGGTATTTATTTTTATATCTTTTCATTCATTTTATCTGTTCAGTTCACTGCTGGGACTTCACTTTTCTTTCTTATCTTCTTTCTCATAACTCACTCGCTTCCTTTCTTCGGCCTAAACCGTTGAGTAGACTCTAGTCCTTGATAATAATAATAATAATAATCTGAACAAAATGGTCCAAATAAGAAAGAAGAAAAATTAACAATATTCGGCAATAGTCGCCTCATTTTACTACATTTCGACTAATTTAAACAAAAAAAAAAAAAAAAACTTCTTATGATTGTGTCTGGAATTCGAAAAATGATTTTTAGGAGTTTAAAAATGAAAAACAAAGAATAAAATCAAAAACAATTTCTTTTTTAAACTATCTACAGTAATAAAGTTACATATCTAGGGAAACCCAACAAATTTGATATTATAATGAGCTGCATACAATTATAAGTTAAACATTATATAAATATAGATAAATTTTAAGCATTGAAATTTATAAAAGTTTAATAAAGAAAAGTATTCTAGGATAAAAAAAAATTGACAATAGTTTGATAAAAATGAAAAATTTTGTTTTATAATAATTGCATTAAAAAGAAATGCAATACAGTAGAGCGTCGTTTATCCGAATCAATTGGGGACTGGGGTTGTTCGGATAACCGGTTATGTACGAAAAATACATTAACCTATCCCGTGTTGAAAATTTTCTCTGTTGCGTGTCGCTTCGCGTCGAATTTTCGTCGATGTTATGCCTAATGTAAACTTTTTAAAATAATAATCGTGGCTATTATATCGTTAAAAATTATTATTTTATTTTTTACAAACAAAATAAATATATTGAAAAATTTAAAAACAAAAAATTTATAGTTTAGAAGTTATCTAGTATCAAAAACATTCGATTCAGCACGACACACAGTCCCCAGAAAAGCACCACACAAAAGTAACAGTGCTGCCAGCTAAAACACATACACAAACATAAAAAATATTGGAGTAGCTTAAGATACAGGCAAAGATTGCAGCGCCACAGCACTAGCGAAAATTTAACTTTCCCCACTGGAATTCTTTCGGATAACCGACGTTTCGGATAACCGACTTTCGGAAAACTACGCTCTACTGTAATAAATCAAGTTAGCACTAATTATATATAGATATACATTTGAATAGTGAAATTTGGAATATGCCATAACATTATCAAAAAAATATTTCACTTATAAAATTTCTTAGAAAAGTCTATAAAACTATATTTGAAAGTGTACAGAATATAAAAATCACATGAATTATTTATCTTGTCTAGTTGTTACTTTCTTTCGAATTAATAATGAGTTTGATGTTTGCTTCTCTACTTGTATTTCAAAGTTTATTACACTAAAAGTTCTTTTACTTAATTAAACACTTGTTTTTTATTATAAAATTAGTTTAGAGGATAAACGTGAACGATTTTCTAAACGAAATCGGAAATAATACAGTGAAAGTATTTTTAATTAATTAATATAAATATTAATTTCCAAGGTCAGCCTCAAACATGTATTTAGAGCCATAAATTATATCAGTTATAAATAAAAGACTCCACGATAGATTAAATAGTTTCTTCTTAATAATTAAATTTTATGAAATTTTATAAATCAAACATTTATTATTATAATTTGTACTCGTATAAGATATATTTTTTTAATTGTGCAATAATTTAAACACTATTTTAAAATGAAAATTTTAAACAAAGAATTACTCTTTCCTTTTGTATGACATCAAATATTTGTCAAAACATTTTAATTAATAAAAAAATGAATAATTTCAAGTGAAAAACTAACGACCATTTTTTTAATCTGATCAGAGAATTGAAAAAATAAATCATTTCGAAGGCCAAACAAAAAGAAATATAACAAGAAAAAAATTGTCAAGAGATTACAGATAATGATAATATATATTATCCTATGTGTTGTTGACATATTGCTGCGTATAAACAATCGTTTATTTTCAAATCATATATATTAAACATTAAAAAGTTTAAAATTGTCTCAGAATTTGAAAAATATAAATTTTATGATAATTTTTTTCATATATTCTATTTTCTAACGTAAGTTCATATACACTCATTATAATTTAAATTCATTTAAATTAATAATCTATTAAATTTTTAATTTTTACATAAAATAAGAAGAAAATAAAATATTAATTAAGTAATAAAATAGATTCGAGAACATANATTTATGTTTACATTTTTGTATGTATATATTTATTTATATTTATTTTATAGAGTTATTTTATACCTGATACAAAATCTTGAAAGTAAACGTGCAACACTCGGAAACGGTTTTTTAATAATTAATTAAAGAAAAACTTATTTTCTTTTGGTCATTGATTGAATTGATTTTGCCATGAAACTTTTTTAAGAGTATTTTAGAGAGTATGTAAAAAAATTATTTTTGCTTCTTGAATAGTTTTTGTTATTCAAATATTAAATTTCCACTACCTCATTCATTTTCTGTCAGATTAAATATTTTAATTAAATTTAATTGTTAATTTATTGTAATTCTTAAGCAAATAGGTTAGAAGACTGATGGCCAAGGCGGTTAATGCGTCAGTCTGCCGCTCTAGGAGACCCGGGATTCAGACTAAGCAAGCAATTCCAAAAAATTTTCGTAGGGTGATCTATCCCGGATGTGTTGGGTCCGTTCCTCATTCTCTCTCCCCTATTGTGGGCCTGGCCTAACACACAATGGATATGGAAGAACAGACCTTAGTGTCTATAGGGCGAATATCTGTAATTGAAAGTTATTAATTGTTTATTATTTTATATTTACCCTGTATTTTTGTAATAGTAACATATGGACTTAAAATACGTCAGATTGTTTTCGAAATATTGTAAAATCAACTAAATAATTGGGATATTTCAATATCAGTCAGTATTAAAATGGAGTCGATGATTTGTATTATGTAAAATAATCACATAAATAATACGAAGAAATCTACTATAAATAAAGAGTTAATCTTAAAATATGACCTCTTGACAATTAACTCTACTATGACATATAATATTCTGCAACCTCTAAAACCATTATGTAAATGGTAAGCAAAAACTATAATTATTCAGAATTTAATTTATTTAATGTAAATTACATTATACATTCTTCACTTATACATTCACAAAACATTAAAATCATATTAGCAATGCTGAATTTTTTTAAATAAACAAAAATCTCTAGTTCTTTTCTTAATTTTTCTCTTCTATATTTTTACAGCTGATATTACTTCGTTTTAATATTCTTCCTCCAAAAAATATAATGAAATAATTTATAATGTTACTTTTATTAATGACAGTGTAATAGTAATAATAGTGCTTAATTTTTGAATTATCATTCGATTAAGGTTATTGATATAAGATCTAAAATAATGATCGGCCGAACACACCATAACATTAATCTCCATCCATCATTAATCGTTCTTTTTATCATTATTATTTTTTCCTTGGATCTAATAGATTATACTGTACTTTTTCTTTTTCTTCGTTCTCGAATGATAATATTCAAACTTAAACTATCAAATATACTGATAATACGTAAGCATAAATTTTAAAATTTTTGTTGGATGGACTCCAGATATTTTTTAAAACATATATTTGGATATATGAATGATTACTGATGTTACCTATTTTTAACATTTTTTGGAAGAAAATGTCATACCTTATTAATTTCTTACAACCAACAGATAATTCTTATCTACTTGTCACTTTTTATATTTCTTTTTATATTTAAATTCTTATTTTTTATTAAAATTTAAATGGGAAATTAATGCTTTCTTTAGATCTCTATAATACCTAGTATATTAATAATGACATTTTCACTAACATAAATTTATTTTGTCATTATTATTATTTTTAAGAAATTTAAGTGAAAACATTTTATGAAATTACATGGAAAACTTTAATAATACTTAAGTTATCAGAGTTTTTTTCAATAGTTAAGCTAATTTCAACATTCAAGTAATTTTAAGATAATAGCATTTTTATTCTTAAATTGTACAGTACACTTTTATAAAGCACCTTTATTACAATAATTTGCACAAATAGTCATTTAATATACTTATTCCTATTATTTTCACTGATTTAATTTAAATTTTATAAAATTAAATCTATCATAAAAATATATATCACATTCCATTTAAATAAAAATTGATGTATTAGCTCGAATTCAATTGAGATTTTTATCAGTTAATTTTATTAAATATTTTAATATTATGCCTGTCTTCAAATGAAAAGCCAAATATGTCGAAAATGTTATTATTAAAAATCATTTTATTAAAAGTGATTTGGATGAACGTTTTTAAATTAAAATAGAAATTTCAATATTTTCAACTAAAGATTTAATTGACTTGATGGAATAAATTTATATACGCTTTACAATATGTGTTTATTGCATATTAATATAAATTAAATGCATATAAAACGCATATTTATTCACGGAGAAAATAAACTGCAGAAAATTTATATTATTTAAATTTTGTTCTCTTGCATTAATTAATTATGTTAATAATATATATGAAATAACTTATTATATTAACTAAGTGCCTATATCGTTATATTAACTAATTGATGTATTTAATATGAATTTAATAACTGTGACTTTGTTTCCAACAAAAAATAGTTTTATTTATTCAGTTTTTATTTTTGTTTATTATCTATTTAGCTCATGTCCAAGATTAACAATCGACTTTTTTTAAATTCAGTCAATTAATTTTACATGGAAAATGTTACATAATTAATATTAAATATCCCCGAGTCAAAAATAAATTAACTAATACAAAAAAGAATGACAATCTCTAACGATAAACATATTAGACAAACTTTAATAAAACTAATTTTGTGATAAAATAAAATTTTTCTTATTTTAATCATATAATCATGATTCTCTCAGTTAAATCATTTTGTTTCACTTTTTTTCGATGTTTAAAATTTATATGTTGCATAAATTATTAATTAGAACCGCTTTGTATTGTTATTTGTTCAAGATTTCCTTCATTTAATCTTTATTTTCTAATTAATTAAAATATAAATTAATCTATAAGTTAAATAATTATAATAGACCCTTGTAATTCAATAAAAAATTTTGCAAACATTTAATTCTATAAGAAGAGTTTAAGTTTCTGAATTTTATCAATTTACTTACAAAAAAAAACGATAAATTTGTATTGACATATAAAACAATGATTTACCATTTAACTTTTTATTAATTTTTACGACTTACAACTGATGTTTTAAAGTTAAAGATATGAATAAAATTATATCATATAATTAAAAAAAAATTAATATATTTAAATTTGATTCTAAATCTTCAAATTATTAATTGTTTTATATGGTTAAATATCTGATGAAAATTTCTGGACGTATAACTGAATATTTAAATCTACTGATTTAATTAATTTGTTAAATGAAGTTATTAGTAATAAGAAAACGAAAATATGCACGAAACATTTAAAGATATTAATCTTCTTTGCGAAGAATTAAAATTCAAGAATTTTCTCTTAATTTAAAAATGTCAGCGTATAATATGAAGAGGAGCAACAAGTCGACGTAAAATCTTTCATCAGTACCAAATTGAAGATTTAAATTTATCAATAAATATAAATTTTAATATTTTTTAATTTGTGAAAATTAGATTTTAAATTTTATATAGGCTACTGTAGTTCATGCAAACTTAATGGCAAACTTAATGGTCATGCAAGCTAAATGTTTATTTTTATAAGTAAATAATCTTTGCCAGCTATTTACTTTCACAACATTAATATTTGTATTTTAAAAATATTTAAAAGTTTTAAGGAATTGATGTCATAAAAGTAAATATTTTATATTAATTATTGTTTATAAAAATAAACATAATAGTTATGATTTTGTTTGAATTAGAGTACAATACTCAGAACTTGAAAAATAAAATATTCTTTAAAAAATACATAAATTCTATGTGTAGTTATATTAATTTGGAATTTGAATACTGATTCTAAATTTTTATAAATGGCAATGTTAAAGGTCGAGAAAAAACATTGCGAACATGTAGGGCCCCGTCCTTTACAACCTGCTTCTCCCCATTTTGGATCTGAGAAAAGGTACTCAATGCCATAGGACGGACAAAGTGAAAACTATAAAATAAAGTAATTAAAATTTAAATTTGTTCCTTAAATTTGAAGGTGTTATTTGTATATTTATTTTCTTTGTTTTTATAATAACTTATAGGCCTAAAAAGGTTTTAAATTATGTGATCATATCGTTAAGAGAAATAAGTTACTACATCAATTCGTAACGAAAGCAAGTTTTATTACGTTTTCTAATAAATAAACAAGGTTCCGTTTCCAATTATTGATCCTGGGCGTAATCTCTTCAAACAAATCTTAGTATCTCGTTTAACAAATTGGCTAAACGTTAAAAGTCTACTTAGTGTAATTCAGTTTGCGTTTCAAGAAGAAATAAGTGAAACAAATCCAAGCAGTTCTTTTATTGATCAGTCCGATTCCATTTTATTTACTAATAAAAAACCAGTGTCTTCATAATGTATTTCGATCCAAATTCTTCTGCGTAACATTAATATTTATTATTGCTATTCATGTTTATCTGCATGTTTTCATTTATTAATTTAATTAGTAATGTTTACTACGTGTAAAATAATAATTATTAGGTTATATTAGAACACTATAAGAAAAATTCTTGTTTGTATTCTTATATAGCCTAAACAAAACGGAATGATGGAATAAGGCAACGCAACATACGGGCGCAACAGACCTGTTAAGGGGTACTTCTCGAGATACCTTTTAACGGGAACGTGTCTCTATTTAGATATAGACAGGTGAGGAAAATCATGAAAACTCCACGTGGTCAGTTTGCCGGTCAGGCACGAATCTGCAACCAATTATTACAGAATATTAGTGGGCTAATTGAAATATAACAATATTGAACTGTTTATTTATTTATTAGATGTTCTTAGTAAATCGTGGATCACATTAAATTATATCCTATATAAATTACAGTAGAAACCGATTTAATGTTTTTTCAACAGGTGAAAAGATACGTAAAGCTTGAAAATCCTTTAAAAGCATGCCATAACGTACAAATACATGTGTATGTGCATTCAGAATGGACAAGGAGAAACAAAATATATGTTACCCGAATAAATGCATTTATTTTATATAATATATTGTAGAACAATCGGCAAGTGCAGGCGTTTTACACAAAGATAATGAACTGTTATGCTGTTTTTTGAAAGTAATTAATTAAGGATATTTTATTTCTTGTTGAGAATTTCGTGTATCTTCTTCTTTATCTCAACAGGCAGAATCTACAGTGAACTTCGAAAACTGATATCACTTTACTCTGCTTGCTATGTCAATTTGTGAGTCCAGTAGTTGCAAGGCTCCAACGCTATAAAATATAGTATCCTTTCACTATCACAAGATGGCAAACCGATCTCGATAACTTGTATTTTTATAACTCAACTGACCATGCGAAAAATAAATACAGTGCATTTTTCTTTAAAAATGTCATTTGAGATGAGAATTCGTCTAGGGACAAATTTTCGGTGAGTTAAATCCCTAAAATTACTCAAAATGGAAAGATGCTAAATACGATATTATTAACATTGTGATTTATGAAGATTTGAAAGGATCGCTGAAAAATACATTAAATGCAAAAATACGTTAAATCGGAGAACGCTAAATTGAGTTTCTACTGTATTTGAATTTACTTATTAAGAAATTTTAATACTCAACATAGATTAATTAAACAAAAGTATGAATAAAGTTTAAATAGACTTACCTAATATTTAATATTTAAAAAGCAAAGTATTTTAATATTGAATTTAAAGTAATTTTTTTATTGATAAATAAAATACTTTTAAAAATTAAGCTCTTTAACTTAATTCCCTTTCAATATGTTTCTTTTTAATGGTTCAGTTTTTTTAATCTTCGTCTTGTTTCGGTTAAGCCTAATATAATCAACGGAAGTTTTACTCCTTAAAAAGGAATTATGCACTTTTTAAATGTCTACTAAAAACTACTGTTGAGGAAGAATTCAAATTTTCTTCCTAAAATTCTTTACAAGATTGATCACACAATTCGTTTTACATGGTCAGATGGAAAACTAATACTTTGAATTTATTTTTTATGTATCTTGTACCTATTCCTTAATGTCAAGGATCATTCCAGTTCACTAATCCAATTTATTTTTTTCGCTGAAACATGCAGTCAAAAACCGCGATATAGCGACTAAAACCAGGTTTTCAATTTACTGCCTCGAGACACGGGTTTATCTCTTCTTTACTTCGAGGAATCTGTTTCCGAATCTTATAACCAACTTCGTTTATTGGTCTTGAATCTGGTTCTTGATGTATCACATAGGAATGATATTACTTTACCAAATTCAATTTACCATTCCGAGTAATGCGATATTTATCATTACCATGATACCGTCTATCTTTTTCTATATTCTTCTCGAAGAAACATTTTATCTCCAATTCTATTTGAATTGATTAATGATACATTTTAATTTTAGCCGGTCTTTTTCAGGACTATAAACTATGACTTTTTCTAAGCATGAATATTTTAAGACTTTAAATGCTCATNTTTAGAAGTTATCTAGTATCAAAAACATTCGATTCAGCACGACACACAGTCCCCAGAAAAGCACCACACAAAAGTAACAGTGCTGCCAGCTAAAACACATACACAAACATAAAAAATATTGGAGTAGCTTAAGATACAGGCAAAGATTGCAGCGCCACAGCACTAGCGAAAATTTAACTTTCCCCACTGGAATTCTTTCGGATAACCGACGTTTCGGATAACCGACTTTCGGAAAACTACGCTCTACTGTAATAAATCAAGTTAGCACTAATTATATATAGATATACATTTGAATAGTGAAATTTGGAATATGCCATAACATTATCAAAAAAATATTTCACTTATAAAATTTCTTAGAAAAGTCTATAAAACTATATTTGAAAGTGTACAGAATATAAAAATCACATGAATTATTTATCTTGTCTAGTTGTTACTTTCTTTCGAATTAATAATGAGTTTGATGTTTGCTTCTCTACTTGTATTTCAAAGTTTATTACACTAAAAGTTCTTTTACTTAATTAAACACTTGTTTTTTATTATAAAATTAGTTTAGAGGATAAACGTGAACGATTTTCTAAACGAAATCGGAAATAATACAGTGAAAGTATTTTTAATTAATTAATATAAATATTAATTTCCAAGGTCAGCCTCAAACATGTATTTAGAGCCATAAATTATATCAGTTATAAATAAAAGACTCCACGATAGATTAAATAGTTTCTTCTTAATAATTAAATTTTATGAAATTTTATAAATCAAACATTTATTATTATAATTTGTACTCGTATAAGATATATTTTTTTAATTGTGCAATAATTTAAACACTATTTTAAAATGAAAATTTTAAACAAAGAATTACTCTTTCCTTTTGTATGACATCAAATATTTGTCAAAACATTTTAATTAATAAAAAAATGAATAATTTCAAGTGAAAAACTAACGACCATTTTTTTAATCTGATCAGAGAATTGAAAAAATAAATCATTTCGAAGGCCAAACAAAAAGAAATATAACAAGAAAAAAATTGTCAAGAGATTACAGATAATGATAATATATATTATCCTATGTGTTGTTGACATATTGCTGCGTATAAACAATCGTTTATTTTCAAATCATATATATTAAACATTAAAAAGTTTAAAATTGTCTCAGAATTTGAAAAATATAAATTTTATGATAATTTTTTTCATATATTCTATTTTCTAACGTAAGTTCATATACACTCATTATAATTTAAATTCATTTAAATTAATAATCTATTAAATTTTTAATTTTTACATAAAATAAGAAGAAAATAAAATATTAATTAAGTAATAAAATAGATTCGAGAACATAAAAGATAGAACTTTTTTATTTTTGTATTTAATTTAAGACATACCAGAAGTTCATCTTATTATAAAATTTTTCTTTTTTAAGTATATGGATTTAAATTGCATTTCATAAATTATTGAAAATTTACGAGGAATATTAAATTTATATAGAAGACAATGCACAAACAAGAGAAAAATTTTTCTCTCGAAAATAATTTTTTAGAATAACTTCGAAAAATTCATCAGCTACGAAAATTAAATTTATTTTTTCTTATTTTTTTATTAAAGTTTATCAAAGTAATTATTATTTAATATAATCAAAGCTCGTAATTAAAAAAAATTTAAACTAAAAATTTCAAAATTAAAAATTACATATATTTATTATAAAAATTATATTATATATAAAAAAAATAGTTTTAATATTTATGTTTACATTTTTGTATGTATATATTTA
>NW_019384789.1:10166-124846 GCF_000671375.1 Centruroides sculpturatus | reverse complement strand
TTATTAGTATAGTATATTCTAATTTAATCTTTTAGAATATTATAGATTATTAAAATCGATTATATAAGATCTCATGAATGTTTATATAATTTATTTTATGTTAACTTTATTTAAAAAATAAACTTTGATATTATAAAATATTAAAGAACTAGCAGATAAGCCTGACGTTGCTCAGGCAAAAAGTAACGATAGCTAAGATTAAGATTATTACACTATAGCCAATCATACCCGTTTTCACAGAATGCAAGAATTAGGTCCCCCGTTTCCAGACTAATTAGAGAATTTTTAGATGGGTCTAAAAATATGTTTGATTTCTTCAAAAAAACGCAAAAAACCGCACCTGCGCCTGTAAATCTTGCACACCGCTCTCTCTTAACACTTTCATTGTTAAGGAATACAGTACACTTCTTTCATCCCCACGTGATACCCTACTAAATGTAATAGCATACTAAAACGCAGTTAAAAACAAAAAAATGCATCTAAAATAGTACAGTAGAAGCTGAGTTCTTTAGGATAAGCCTTAATTCTTTCCCTCTTTCTGCGGGGGGATTTCGAAAAATCCCTTCTTAGTGTGCATTCTCGTGACGTACCCTGTGTACCAAATGTACCAAATTTCAACTTTCAACTCCTAACCGTTTGGGCTCTGCGCTTATTATTATTATTATTATCAATCCATCTCGATTATATATATAGATTACAAAAAATATATTTTAAATACAATTCTTAAATATATTTTAATGTAATCCGTAAAAATATATTTAATTTTTTAAACATATTTTAAACCAATTTAAAATCGAACACATTTAAGCAATAAAATTTTATTTTAAAATATTTACTGATTAGTAAAAAAATGTTAAAATGTTAAAATTTATAAATTTTTAATGATGTCACGACTTCAAAAATTACGTACTGAATATATTAATTACTTGTAAATTATCTTACTTTTATTTTTTTATAGTACTTGACTAATATATATAAAGCTAAGAATAATCAAATATAAAAATGTAAATGGTTGTAGCTCAAACGAAAGTTAATACTTTCTTACCAGTTTATAATAAACTTATATACTAGTAAGGTATTGATTTTCTATTTGAATATAATTCAAATTAATATTGTTTAGATATTCTACATAAATTTAATCATTAAAATTTATATATTCTAAAATAAAAGTAAATTTTAAAAAATAATAGATAGTAAAAATTAATTAATATATGCATTTAACAATAAAACTATTATCTTAAAAAATTAAAAATACTATTTAAAATAAAGTTCTTTGTGTAATTAATAAAATTTTTTATTTAAAAAATCTGTGTTTAATAATATAATTCAAAAGATTTACTTATGTAATTCTTCAAAATTCACAATATTTTACGTATAAAATTTTGAAAAATCTACTGCGTTTAGCTTACAGGAACTATTTAAACTGAATTTTTATCCCTGAATAATTTGTAAATGATAAATTTTACACATTGACTATATTACACTGATGAGTAAGTTTTACATAATATACTGTGAAGTATATGTTATTCTTATCATCCACGGATGAATTCTTGAATTATATATGTGATATTTGAATACAAACTTCAGATATTTCTTATTCAAAGCACAGCTTGAATCTTTCAATCTTTCGCTGTCAGTCACCCGGATTTAATATTTACATTTTCAGATGATTTAAACTTCAAATAGTGATATCTTTTCACTTATCTGAAAATATAATGTGTTTTTAAAGTAATTTTTTGAACTATATTCAAATAGTTGTTCTGAAATAAATATAAATTATTATAAAAAATTCTGTTTTGTTCTGATACTCAGAAGACAAAATTCCAAAGAACCTTTACCCTGACTTAAAAATAGTATTAGTCTGAAAAATATTCAATGCATTCGTGCTTTCATTCGTATTCTTATTGTTTGTCTTCTTCAAACCATTCATTCATGCTAAAAATAATACTGTATATATTATATTATACTTTTTATATTATATTTTAAATTAATTATAGAAGTTTCTTTTTATTTATTTTATGCATTTAAATTCTATCATTATATTTATAATATAGAATAATATCGATGTTTCCATATTCTGTAATATTAATAAGTTTAAATAAATCTTTTCTAATTGTCTCCTATATTTAATCCTTTTAGCAAAAGTCGTTCAACAATTAATGTAAGTAATCTATTCAATCTTTTCTGTCATGGGAGTCCTTAATTATATTTTTAATCATTTTAATTTTGAAACACTTCGTTCCTCGCTAGCCAGGGAAACCGGTGATGTCAGTAGGATAAATATTAGTAATAATATAAATAAATTAAGCAATGAAAAATTAATTTTATTTTACACATAAACACTCGTATTAGTAATAAAACTGTACTCTTTTGATTTATAATTTTGAAAATCCAGCAACCAGTCGCGTAACTTTCCCGGCAAGATTTAAAACTGCGTTTAGCGCCATCTCTTATAATTTTAAAAAAACATTTTATATAATTATTTATTATAAAATGGCAAATAGCTTAATTTTGAGGGTAGGGATGAGTTTTATAAAAAATTTTTAAAGGCTAATAAAGAGTAAAATTTCTATTAAGTCCGACTGCACGAGATATGAACATGCCTTCCTCTGTCTCCTCCTATTTGATGAATAAAGGTCAAAGGTTACGCATAAAGATTATTTTAATGTTAAGAGCATATTTTAACATCGATAAAATCGGATAAAATTTTATGAAAAAATCGATTCAACCATCTATAGTAAATTGCAATAATAAATTTATAAATCAAATAATCAAATTATGCAATGATCAAATGCTGCATATGATATAATTGTAAAAATAATACTACACGTCAGTGACATGGTATAAGAATTCGGCATCTATCGATATTAATCAATAACTTGTGTACTTCTGTTAATCTTTTTCTCAATATGACTGATATTAATCAATAAGATTCCTGACAATAATTTATCAGTCCGTAGATGACAATTTCCGATAAACATCTAAACAATTCTCAGATAATCTACTAATCGAATTAACGTTTGTATATACTGTATTTTTTTTAATTAAGTGACAAATAAGTTTCCTGATATGTTGTATGAAAGAAAAATATTTCTCAATAAATAACTTAAAATACAAAAATTCATAAGTAAAAAAAAATTGTTTTCTATTGAACATAAAAATATGAACAAGCTGAAATTTGTAATGCCTAAGAAAATGCTAATCACATAAAAAACCTTTTTTTAAAGTTTTCATAATTTATATTTAAAAATATTTAAAAATTTCATTTTAATTATTGTTTAGAAATAAAATGTAAAGTTCTGTATACATTTATTATTTAAATATTGTTTATAATTTAGAAAATATTGAAATTTTAATTAATTTAAACATTTCTATCTAATTTAATCTTCTTTTAGAATATTATAGATTATTAAAATCGATTATATAAGATCTCATGAATGTTTATATAATTTATTTTATGTTAGCTTTATTTAAAAAAACAAACTTTGATATTATAAAATATTAAAGAACTAGCAGATAAGCCTGACGTTGCTCAGGCAAAAAGTAACGATAGCTAAGATTAAGATTATTACACTATAGCCAATCATACCCGTTTTCACAGAATGCAAGAATTAGGTCCCCCGTTTCCAGACTAATTAGAGAATTTTTAGATGGGTCTAAAAATATGTTTGATTTCTTCAAAAAAACGCAAAAAACCGCACCTGCGCCTGTAAATCTTGCACACCGCTCTCTCTTAACACTTTCATTGTTAAGGAATACAGTACACTTCTTTCATCCCCACGTGATACCCTACTAAATGTAATAGCATACTAAAACGCAGTTAAAAACAAAAAAATGCATCTAAAATAGTACAGTAGAAGCTGAGTTCTTTAGGATAAGCCTTAATTCTTTCCCTCTTTCTGCGGGGGGATTTCGAAAAATCCCTTCTTAGTGTGCATTCTCGTGACGTACCCTGTGTACCAAATGTACCAAATTTCAACTTTCAACTCCTAACCGTTTGGGCTCTGCGCTTATTATTATTATTATTATCAATCCATCTCGATTATATATATAGATTACAAAAAATATATTTTAAATACAATTCTTAAATATATTTTAATGTAATCCGTAAAAATATATTTAATTTTTTAAACATATTTTAAACCAATTTAAAATCGAACACATTTAAGCAATAAAATTTTATTTTAAAATATTTACTGATTAGTAAAAAAATGTTAAAATGTTAAAATTTATAAATTTTTAATGATGTCACGACTTCAAAAATTACGTACTGAATATATTAATTACTTGTAAATTATCTTACTTTTATTTTTTTATAGTACTTGACTAATATATATAAAGCTAAGAATAATCAAATATAAAAATGTAAATGGTTGTAGCTCAAACGAAAGTTAATACTTTCTTACCAGTTTATAATAAACTTATATACTAGTAAGGTATTGATTTTCTATTTGAATATAATTCAAATTAATATTGTTTAGATATTCTACATAAATTTAATCATTAAAATTTATATATTCTAAAATAAAAGTAAATTTTAAAAAATAATAGATAGTAAAAATTAATTAATATATGCATTTAACAATAAAACTATTATCTTAAAAAATTAAAAATACTATTTAAAATAAAGTTCTTTGTGTAATTAATAAAATTTTTTATTTAAAAAATCTGTGTTTAATAATATAATTCAAAAGATTTACTTATGTAATTCTTCAAAATTCACAATATTTTACGTATAAAATTTTGAAAAATCTACTGCGTTTAGCTTACAGGAACTATTTAAACTGAATTTTTATCCCTGAATAATTTGTAAATGATAAATTTTACACATTGACTATATTACACTGATGAGTAAGTTTTACATAATATACTGTGAAGTATATGTTATTCTTATCATCCACGGATGAATTCTTGAATTATATATGTGATATTTGAATACAAACTTCAGATATTTCTTATTCAAAGCACAGCTTGAATCTTTCAATCTTTCGCTGTCAGTCACCCGGATTTAATATTTACATTTTCAGATGATTTAAACTTCAAATAGTGATATCTTTTCACTTATCTGAAAATATAATGTGTTTTTAAAGTAATTTTTTGAACTATATTCAAATAGTTGTTCTGAAATAAATATAAATTATTATAAAAAATTCTGTTTTGTTCTGATACTCAGAAGACAAAATTCCAAAGAACCTTTACCCTGACTTAAAAATAGTATTAGTCTGAAAAATATTCAATGCATTCGTGCTTTCATTCGTATTCTTATTGTTTGTCTTCTTCAAACCATTCATTCATGCTAAAAATAATACTGTATATATTATATTATACTTTTTATATTATATTTTAAATTAATTATAGAAGTTTCTTTTTATTTATTTTATGCATTTAAATTCTATCATTATATTTATAATATAGAATAATATCGATGTTTCCATATTCTGTAATATTAATAAGTTTAAATAAATCTTTTCTAATTGTCTCCTATATTTAATCCTTTTAGCAAAAGTCGTTCAACAATTAATGTAAGTAATCTATTCAATCTTTTCTGTCATGGGAGTCCTTAATTATATTTTTAATCATTTTAATTTTGAAACACTTCGTTCCTCGCTAGCCAGGGAAACCGGTGATGTCAGTAGGATAAATATTAGTAATAATATAAATAAATTAAGCAATGAAAAATTAATTTTATTTTACACATAAACACTCGTATTAGTAATAAAACTGTACTCTTTTGATTTATAATTTTGAAAATCCAGCAACCAGTCGCGTAACTTTCCCGGCAAGATTTAAAACTGCGTTTAGCGCCATCTCTTATAATTTTAAAAAAACATTTTATATAATTATTTATTATAAAATGGCAAATAGCTTAATTTTGAGGGTAGGGATGAGTTTTATAAAAAATTTTTAAAGGCTAATAAAGAGTAAAATTTCTATTAAGTCCGACTGCACGAGATATGAACATGCCTTCCTCTGTCTCCTCCTATTTGATGAATAAAGGTCAAAGGTTACCCTTGACCTTTATTCATCAAACAAAAATATGACTTTTCAAACCTTAATGTTCTCATTTTTCCCCACCTTCCCTATAAACATTATTGTTATACTACATAACAGAGGGGAAATACGGCGGTCGATCAAAAATGACTCCCAAAATTTTATGTTTGAATCAGGGCTCCTTGAAACGTCGAGAAATGAAAAAAATTCAATGTTCTATGTGTAGAAGTTACTGTATGTGTGTTTGTGTAGGTGGGTGAGTGGGTGGCATGATTTTGTTCACTTCTGTGTCTTTTGTTGAACATTTCTGAAATTTTGCAGGGAGATTTGAATATTAGGGGATTGATTCTATTAAATTTAGATGAATAAAGGTCAAGGGTTACCCTTGACCTTTATTCATCTAAATTCCCTGATTCCCTTATTCATCTAAAAAGCCCTGATTCAAACATAAAATTTTGGGAGTCATTTTTGATCGACCGCCGTATTTCCCCTCTGTTATGTAGTATAACAATAATGTTTATAGGGGAAGGTGGGGAAAAATGAGAACATTAAGGTTTGAAAAGTCATAAGATGACATCCACTTTGATGAGAACGATAAATTTTTTATTCTCAGCAACTACAACATTTGATAATATATAATACAGAATTTAATTTTTGAAAAACGTTTTTAAAAACATGAAAATAGAAAATCTAATATTTAAAAATTACATGTAAGTGCACCATCTTGCCCTACCCATGGGGTAAGATGGGGATATTATCACAGGTCAACTATATTTCAAAACTAAACAATTACAGTCTTAAAGGTTACTTTGAATACCATAATATCTTCATCTAAAAGGTAATGTAAAAGTTCACAATGATACTTACTTTGAAAAACTGTAGCAGGCGTAAAATTAGATGAAGTATTGCTAAAACATGGAAAACGTTCTTACTTCCAAACAAAGAGAGCGATTCGGACGTTTTCTCATCCCACGATCTCTTGAGGTGGACATTTAGTTCCCCAAATTACAGCTCGATGAAAGCACGTTAATCACGAATAAACATACGTTCCCGTCTTATCCCATGGCTCCATTTCAGTTTTAGAACTTTCTCCTACAGCAATCTGTGCAGAAACGCGCTGCAACTAACCCAGCTCCAATAATAGTACAAACCGATTTAAAACAAAAATATGCTGAGCCATAAGATAAATCTAATTGCCAAAAATTTCGAGAAACACGAAACATATGAGTTAATTATTTTAGTCCATCCTTAGGATAGGATAAAAGCATAAAAACCAGCCGTTTGTAGAATTGTGTTGAAATAAAAAAACGAAAACAGGTAATGTAAAAGTGGTTTAAGAACTATCTTAAATAGGAAAATTGAGAAGAAATACATTTGTAGCTAATATCAGGATTGAACGAGAAAATCTCCTAATCCTATTGTGTTATTTACTAAACCCGAAAAATGTAAGTTATAATATCTTTAGATCCCTTTAAATACCAATAGTTTATTTTAGAACTTTTGGTTGCAAGAACACTCGAGAAAACGTTGAAAGCGAGTGTTTAGAACAAAAAATGTGTGAAAACATTCGTGAAAAAAATAGTTGGTTTTAATCTTTCGAAGAGAAAATTTCGTTTTTAAGGGTGTTCGAACGTTAAATTCGGAGGAAAAAATAGGGATTTAGAAGATTATGATATCACTACGTAAATGAAATCGAACTTAAAAAGAGAACCCCATTTACTTTAAAAGGGGTTGGATTTTATTTATTTATTTTTCGCTTTCTTTTTAAAAATTACAAGGTTATTTTCGCATTTGTAATGTTTTGTATTTTGTTTATTAAATTTTACGATTGTGTGAATTTACTTAATGAAAAGAATCTGTGGAAACTATGAAATAGTTTCTATAGAAGACTGAAGCCAGAATACAGACTGAGAAAAGATAGTTCCAATCTGTGATTGTTATGGAGAGATGTTAATGTCCTGAGCTGTTACCTATTTTGCTTATGCTTAGAACTAGCTTTGCTTATAACTCTACCAATCTTAATATTACAGATTATTTTTTTATATAAACCTTCAAAATATATTTTTTTTGTTCTTTGTTTTATATTACAGCATTACCTAATCTATAAGAAAGTATTTTAATACTTGTAATAACTATTTTTGAATCATTAAGCTTTTTTGCAACATTAAGAAGTGATTAATTATATTAAATGAATATTGTCTTAATTTCGTTTAATCTGCAGAAAATAAATTTGTAATCGTCGAACTAAAATTATTCTGGTTTATGAAACAATTAAAATTGCATGTCATTATTAATGCACAGATTTCAAAAAGTGAGTTTAAAACAAGATTTTCTTCAAAAATAATAGAATAAAACTGAATTTTATAATAATTCTTATTTATTGTAATTATATCTTAAAACGTGCCCAATAAATCTAAATTGATACTTTCAGTGAGTTAATCCGAAGAAATGAATATAAAAGAAGTAAATTTCTTCAAAAGAAAATATTATAGAAGTAGAACGTATTAAACTCTTCAATCAATTATTTTTCTATTTATAACAAATTCGTTATGATTAAAAAATGCCAATTTAAAAAAAATAATCTGATTGAAGTTAACGATTTATTTGACTTTAAAGTCGTTTAAAATCTTAAGAATTATTAAAACTATTATCTGATAAAATATTTTTAAAGAATTGTATTAGTACTTTAAGGAAAGATTATAATGAGCTGTAAGTAAATACAGTATTTCGTTTGCTTTAGGCATTCAATGAATAGATTCGGTAAGGATTATCAAAAGAAAAAAAAAGAATTGGATAAATTTTTTCTCTGACTATCTTGTTATGATAAAACTAACTTAATATGGAAATTTTTTCAATTTAAAATGCCTGGAAGTTCCGAAGAGCATTAGGAGAAATAATAAAGATTTGTCCTCTGATAAATATCCGTAAGTAAATGCTCATCTTTCTTTTCTTTTCCAAATAAGTAAAGGTTGCTAGGAACAACGAAACCTAAAATCTCCAAGAATGTTGTGATGATCTGTAGCGTGAGTTATTTTCTGATTTTTTTCCTTATGCGAAAATAACCTTATCATTTTTTAAAAGAAAGCGAAAAAAATAAATGAATAAAATTCATATTTTAGGTATCGTTTAGTAATAGCTGATGAATTCTACAGTAAAATGTTTAGAAATATTTATCAATAAGGTCAAAATAGAATGCCCTAGAATTTGAATGACTATACAGAATACTAAAGATATCAAGTAATTGGAAGTAATTATAGACACAAAGTTATAATTACTTCTAACTACTTGAAAGTAATTACAACTTTTGTTGTTGTAATTACTATTAACAATGTAATGAATAAATTTTATAATATCGTCTTTAAATTATCGCATATTTAATAAAAACACACTTACACCCCAACAAACATACATATCCATATTTTGATCATTTATATTATATTTATTTTTAAATAAAATAAAAACTGAAAAAATAAATTTTATAAATTGATTTATGTTAAAAATAAATTAAATTACAATAAAAGTTTAATTTAATTTAACTAATCAAAATTTTTCATGTGAATAAATAAGATGTTATTTTACTATAATCATTTATCTTTTTAAACAAAAGATATTATTTTTGTTAAAATTGTTTTTACCCCTCAATTTTTCATTGATGAATAATTTTATATTAGATTAACTATGTGACTTTTATCATTAAAAATTATTAATGATAATGTTTAGGAGTAAAAACACCAATATCAATTACAATATGCTCTCGATTTCACATGGCAGTTTAATCGTTTTTTTATTTTAACTAAAAAAATATAGATTTAAACTTTTAATAATAATTTTAATTAAAATACAAACAGAAAAAATAATTACTTTTATACATAAACGTTAAAATTTATATTCTCTCTAAATGTATTAAATTAAATTAATATTTTATTCAAAAATGTTCTTTTGTCTGTTTTATTTTAATAAATTTACAAACAGAAAAATATATTAATATTGAAAACATTTTTAAAGAATTAAAAATGCTATAAATTTAATAAAATAATGGAAGTTTATTAATTACTGATGATTATGTAAGAAAATTAAATTTCCAATTATCGAAGCTACTTAAGATAATTTGAAAACTTTCGATTAATTTTAACATGCAGTTATGACAACTAATAACATATTAATTAATGGCAATTTAGAGTTACCCATTATTAAAAAAAAATTAAATGTTCTATGTCTGAAAAAAAATTGGAAAATCTTTATTTTAATTAACTTATTTTTTAATAATAATTTTAGAATATTTTTTTACAAATTTTAATTTTATATATTAGAACTATTAAGCAATGTTAATATATAAGATGTATAAAATTTTAAAACTTTAATATAATGTTTTCTCATATATTAAATTATTAATAATTACGAAGACATAAATACGATATAGATAGACTTTTATGCAGGGCTGTGGAGTCGCGTAAAAATCTACCGACTCCGACTCCGACTCCGGATAAAACACCAAAACTCCACGACTCCGACTCCGACTCCGACTCCACAGCCCTGATTTTATGGAAATATTTACAGTAAATATATAAGCTAATAAAAGTAATCTGTAAATAAATTATACAGTAAAGCATCGATTATCCGACTCAATTGGGGACTCAGGTTGGTCGGATAACTGAAAAATCGGTTAACCGAAAAGAAGGAAAAAAATACATTATTAGTATAGTATATTAGGATATTAGTATATCCCATGTATCAATAATTAGTTTATTAGTATATCGCTATTAACCAACTTCGCGTTGAATTTTCATCGATGTTTAGCCTAACAAATTTTTTTTTAAAATAATAATCGTTGCTATTGTATCGTTAAAAATTATTTTTTAAATTATTTTATTGCTCACGAAACAAACACTCATAATTAGAAAATTAAGTCTCGTTTAAATACTGGCCTCCCTTCAATGATCGAGCCGTTGATGCCAGCTAAAACACGCAAAAATTTAACAAAAATAATATTAAAGTAGCCAAGATATAGCCAAATATTGTAATGACACATCACTAGCGGACATTTGAAATTTGCCGACTAGAACGATCGATTAACCGATGTGACGGTTAATCGGGGGTCGGATAATCGATGCTCTACTGTACTACATTTTCACTATATTGTTTAAGTAAACGTTTTTAATTTTTTATTATTAATATAATTTAATTAAAGTTAATATGTTATATTTAAAAGATTGAGTAAAACCATAAGTTATTCATGTTTACGTATATTTATTGTTATTAAGTTGAAACCCTGTATAATTTTAATAAATTAAAATATAAATTAACTTTCTAAGTTTCATGAATATTTAATACGAAAAATATTAAAACGCTTTTTTATAATTATATCGATAAGTTAAAAATTTTTAATTAAAAATATATTTTATATTTTTTTCAATAATGTGAAGTTAAATTTGAATTCTTTTATCCATTATAGGAGTTTCGTTTTCTGATTTCTACTCATAAATTACATTAAGTTTAAAATAGTACACTAAGAAGCTATTATAAATTTATTTTTATTGATATAATATAGAATCTATCCAACTTACCTTTCAAGTAATATCAATATTTTACTCAATAGAATCGCTTTATGGAAGTATCACCAAACTAACAAGATAGTGATAGATAATATAAATCTATGATATTGGAATAAAAATTTCAATGGAAATTTATGGCACACTTTAAATTAATGCAAAAATTAAAAAAAATAAATAATAAATAATAGATATTGAATAAATGGACAACATTACAAGCAAATTTTATTGGACAAAATGCAAAAGCATTAATATTCTTTTGAAATTGGACTCTGAGGAAATTCAGCTATGAAAATCCAATTCTATTTGAAAATTTCTGGAAATGTAATATTTACTGTATAAAGAATCGGATATGAGATTTATCCTTTTCAAAAATAGGTTCTTGCATAATAAATTGTTATATTATTTGCAGGTAAATGTATTCTATGCTACAATATTTTTTTTAGGAAAAGGAAAAAATTATTTGTACAATTTTTGTATATTATAATTTATTTTTAATATAATACGTTTACCAAAGTAGAAATTAAACTAAACAATTGAAATATCATTAACATAACTAAAAGTATTTGCTTATAAAATATGCAATGCTAATGAATTAATTAATTGTGTGAAAAAAACGAATTATTTCATACAATAAATTACATCCTTCAGAAATATCCTCTTTGAAAAAAGATGTAGAATTTATTAATTTTCGAAAATTATAACTAAATTATAAAATCTATTTATATTTCACATGCAGAATAATCTTTCATTTTCAAATAATTATTAACAATTCAAGAGAAATGATTTATAAAATAATTGTCTATACATTGGTTATATATCTATTCAATGCTGTTTTCTATCTTCTATTATTTCTTAAAGTAATGTGTATTTGTCAATCTAAAAGAATTATAGGACGAAAAAATTTCGAACTTTTCTGATTTCGACCCTTATCCGAAAAAAACAATTATAGCATGTCATAGTTGTATACTATTGTCAAAATGTCAAACTTTTCTTAAGTTTCGTTCAATTTTCTTAATGGAAATTCGCACCCTTTTAAAACAAAATAATTTTCAGCTACATGTGACATATTTAAAAAATTTTAAAACATAAATTTACTTATATTAAGGGATGCCAGATTTCTATGACTAAATTAAAATACACTTAAAAATGATTAATGCTAGCCATCTCCAACTTTCACTTCATTCAATCTCACCTAAAAAAGTAAAATCGAAGGATTTTTTTAGTTAGTTTTTTTTAGATTTTGATTTAAAAGTTGGCTTTCATATTGACTATAAATACTTACAAATTTTACTTCAATTTAGAATTTAAAACATTTAACGGTAAATTTAAGTTTTCTATGGAGAAAAATATGGATGCATATATAAGGATACGCGTATATCTGCGCAGAAATTTCTCCATTGCCATTACGAAATAAAAATATTGAAAAATAAAAGAAATACCACTAAAAATTGGCTAAAATAATAATAAATAACTTGATCCTTTCTCGTTTTGGTAAAGGAGAAGGACAGTTTAGCAAAAATAAATATTTAAAAAATTTTCCTTTAAAATAAAAGACGTCTGGCAACTGTAATTATAATACTGTTTTATTTTGCATATAATTTTCTTTTATTTTTAAAGTTCCATTCCTTGAATTTTAATTTGTTATTTATAATTATTTTCCAAATTATTATAAAATGTTTTTAAATCAAAAATTAATTTTGTTTTGTGGAAATGTAAGTACATTTCACGGAAATGAAAAACTCGTAAATCTTATAAATAAATAAAGATATTTTCAAGTCTTTCCGCTATAAGAAATTATCAATTTATTTAAATTGTATTTACTGTTACAATCTCCTATTCATAATCTATATTTACGATTTCATTTAAACTCTATATAAGTTATATTAATATAACCGATAAGGTGATGTAAAATTTGTCTTACGAATTTATTTCCTTCATACGTTACTAGATGTAAAATTCATAAGAACTGAAAATATAAGATAGTGAGTAGATGGAATTACATAGAATTTTTCTGTAAGATTAAATAAATAGATATTTTATTTTGATAAAAATCATATCAGAAATAAGAGAAAATTGAAAACGGATGACTTGGGAGATTGAGAAATTATAACGGATATTTACATAGAATCGAATAAATAAATAATTGAAAATAAATGAACAAATGTTTTATTTCCTATTTTGAAAGTTTTTTCTAATAATTAATTTATATGTTGGGATCAAAAGGAATTATTCCTGAAAATAAGTTTTAAAATGTAAATTTTAAGGAGATCTGTGTGACTGATTAAAGTACGTTATTTTAATTTATTGGATATTTAAATAGTATATACTTTAATAATAAAAAATAAAATTTTATGAAGTTTTATCGATCTTTAAATTATTTTTAATGTTCAATATTGAAATAAAAAAGTTCTCTTTATATATTAATTGTTAATAGCTGTTCTTTAATAAATTAAATTAAAAAAATAGTATAAATTTTTAATTAAATGTATATATATTAAAGTATAAAATAGCTCCAAATAAAAAAATACTTAACAATTTATATATATTTTTTTAATTGCTGTTGAAACAGGCTATCACAAATGAAAGATTAGAAGTAAATAACTCTTATTTTTCATTTTTGATTACAGGTTTTTTTTAAAGAAAACTTTTACAGAAATTGTGTGTTCTAAAATGAATTAAATAATTATTTTTTATGTATGAATATAAACTGTATTATTCTGCAAGACATTGCGAATATTTCACTTCTTCGTTTTTTAATTTGTATATAGACGTGATCATTGTGATCGGTCAACATTGGTAAGCAATACAAACGAAATACTAAAGCGAATTATGTATGAAAATTTCTTACACATGCGATAATTTGGCGAACAAAATAATACATTGGAATTGAGACGATTTATTAATTGTATTTAAATAATATTTAAACTTTAGGAGTATAACTATGACTAGACTAGACTAGAATTAAGACTAATGTGACTATAAGGTAAATCCTGTAATAGCCACATATTGTCTTTCTATATTTCTTCATATTTTTCATTCTAACTTATATCATTTACTGTATTATTGTTATTATTATTATGCTTTTTTTCTTTTTGCAAATGTCATACTCAGCTGATACTGGTTCCAAGTGCTATGCTGGACTAAAATCAAGGCATAGCTACCCAAGCAACTGTAACATTAAGCTGTGTTATTGGTGTGTGTCAACGCCTAGAAACTTCCTAACAAAGTGACTATTGTGGCGTTCTGTAGTTTCATGTATATGTTTTTATTAAAGTTTAACGTTGTGATATAACACTAGTGGAAGCGAGGACCACAGGCACAATAAACACACTATCCGTCCTCCACAACTGCCTTATTTCTTAGGCGAGTGGAATGTACGTGTTTCTTTTTTTCAGTGCGTGCATTTTTCATATTATGAGTATTGGGAATGGAGATATCTATTATACGTGTATAAATGATCTTACTGCATTTCTGAATTAAAGTTATGTCAGGTCTATTGTGATGAATTGTTTTATCTGTGATTATGGCTCTGTTGTAGTATATTCTGTATGTGGTTTTTTTCTAAAACTGTCTGTGGAGTATATTTTTAGTATGGTATTCGGGTGTTTAATCATCTGTGTTTGTGTTCAAGCTCTTGGTGTATTATATTTGCTACTTGATTATGTCTATGTAAATAGTCTGTTTGTGCTAAGAACTTGCAACCATAGGTTACATGTTGTATTGTTATTATTATTATTATTATTATGGTGGTGGTATTAGTGAAGTGTATCCTACATGGTTTATAAATCGGTGTGGACCAGGGTCAAAGCATAACTACACAAAAAGCTATTATTATTTTTACATGCTGTTCACTATGTAACTGTGCTTAAAAATGCCCTACGTATGCATTTTCACAGTATGGAAGTATTCTATAGTGTGATTTATATGTTGTTGTGAAACCCTAATGTTTTAAAATTTTTGTGTAGTGCGAGTCGTATGATGCCTGTGCAAAAAGGCAACTGGCACAATATTCATCTATTTTCCAGAGATGCTTTATTTCGGAGTTGAGTACTGTATTTATTAAATTTTTGTGTTTTGTATGATTAGGGATGTTTGGTATAGCCATGTCTACGATGTATCTGATCTTGTTTTATTTGTCATTGAAATTGTCTGGTCATTGTGATGGATTGTTTTGTATGTGATTATGACAAGATATAATATATTCAGTGCGTACAAGAATGTATTCATAGTATACATATATTATTAATTATGACGGTCTGAGATATATAATAATTTGTGTTTGTTTGCAAGCTTTTGATGTAAAATATTTGCTATTAATTGATATTTACTTTCAAAGTCTATCCTTAAGTTCTTTATTCGATAAAACATTAATCATATTTACATTAGCCGGAAAATTCAAATATAATTTGTTATAATAAAGAAAATCACATTGCATGAGTTTATTATAAGTGCATTGTAAACATTTATGGCTTTGTTGTATAAGTACATACAGTACTTAATTTTTCGACAAAATCATCATATAAATGTTTCAACTAAGAGATTATATTTAAAAAATTTCTTCTCTAAGCTGTTTTGAATGAACATATTCTACAAACGAAAAGTATTTTACTGTAGATAACATAGTTTTGAACTTCACAATAAAATTTCTTAAAGAAAAGCGATTTATCTATAAATTCTAGAATTCAATTTTAAAAATATGATAATATAAAACAGAAAAAATGTCTATATAAAATAAATAAACATATTTACTTCGAATAAAATTTCCGAAATATAGAAAAACTGAATTACATCATTCACGCTTATTATTAAAAACCAAAATTGGGTTGCTTCAAAGAAGCAACCCAATTTTGGTTTTTAATGTGCAAAATTTTAAAAGTTTTCTTGTTTAACATTCTGTTCATTTGTAAGAAAATGAAATAAAACACTCGTACATTGAATTGCCTGAGTTGTTTGTTTACTATTCTTATATAAATAAATGGATAAAAATAAATTTTGTTACTATAAAAATTAACGGATATTTTAAAAAAAATATAGTAAAATATGTAATAAGTTACATTTGAAAATTTGCTATAGTGCATCTATAATGAAATTTCGTAGAAAACAAAAATATTAGTTAGAATGATTAAATGCATCTTACTTTTTGTAATCACCATTATTTCTTCAAAGGAATTATAGTGAATTTATCAGACCAATACATTTATTTTACATGAAGATAAGCTAGAATATTTAGTCTTAAACTGTTACATTATTTAATCATTATAATTTTATAATTTATATTATGAATTTTTATTTTAATATAATTTTGTTAAATCAAATTAAACAGGCAGCATATATTCAATTAAAAGAATTTGATCGTCACTGACATATGTACTTTTGGGATAAGAATAATGGAAAAATTTAATTAATAAATTGCGTTTAATTATATTTTTTAATCTTTATATCGAAATTGAATGGATTTAAATGATAATTGAATCAGCGAGAGTAATAAGTAAGTGAGAATGAGAATCAGAGCCATATTAATTTCTATAATATAATGTCAACATCTGTTTAAAATGAATATAATGATACATAATTATACTTAATAACCTTGAGATATGACATTGGAGACAAAATTTATTAAATATTTTATATGTATTAGATATTTATATATTTTAAATTATATTGCCTAAGCATTTTACACTATTGCTTGATATATTGTTTTGTAGAAGTCGCTAAAAAATTAAACAGAAAAAGCAGGTAATTGTTAATTTATTATTAACTTTTTAAAGTTTTCAAATTGACCTTCTTAAAATTTTATAGGCTATTGTTTTTTATAATTTTTTTATAAATAAGATTTATTTTTATATAGGCCTACTGTTTCTGGCGATTTATGTAGAAATCTTGTCACTTCAATTATTCCTTTATTGCTCTTCTAGAATGAACTAAAATGCAATATAATCATTTTAGTTTATTCAAATAAGATATCCAAAAGTAATTTCTTTTTCTTATAGAAAGAATTAATATTATTTTGAAAAGTAGATTTTTTAAAATATTAAATTTACAATGTCATAAAGTAATCGAAATAGTTTAAGCATATTTTCCCAATGTCTTGTTTATTGAGAAACGTTACTTATTTACCATGTTTAATTAACTTTTAATTTCTGTTTGAATATTTTATAGCGATAAATCTTTTTTATTTTTAAATTTCTTAAAACAAAAAAAGCCGGATGCATATCTTTGCATATCTTGATAAACTACATAAAATATTCATTTTGCATCTTCTAAAAACATAAAATATTTATTGAACTAATGGAAAAGATATTGCTGTACATCAGTAAATATTAAAATAATCTATTGTATAATTGGAATAATACATAATTAAAATGTCAGATCAGTTCAGATCAGATCAGTAAAAACATTTTTAAAATGTTTATGCTGATCTACAGGATATTGCAATAAAACTGGAGTTTACAGATTTCATCTACATAAATTATAAGCCCATATATATATGTTGGCCTATAACACACACACATTATATATATGTGTGTGTATGTGTGTAGGATGGGCCAATGTATGATTGTAATACATTTTAAACATGTTGTAAATTGTAAGTTTCGTAAGTCACTTCATTTTTAATTTCAAATTTTAATTTCACTTTTGAAATTTCGGGAAAAAACAAAATGAAAAATAATAATCGTTAAAGAATAAGGAAAAAATTAAAGAAATACAAAAACAATAAAAAACACAGATTTAAACAATAAAGAACAGAAACAATAAAGGACATTAATTAACTTTTTCTACACGTATGCTTACTCATGCTTTACACTTTAATGCTTCAATTTTTTTCACTAGTTGCTTTCTGTTTGCGAAAACAGAATATTTAAAAATTATATATAATCCTTATATCCTTGCTGACAAGGAAACGTTTCCTTATGTAAATTAATTTTCTAAAATTTTCAAAGCTATAAAACTAACATTTTAAAATCAGTTTGTTTGAAACATCTCAAGTTTTAAATCTTTAGTTTTCTGCTTTATATTTTCCCTAAATCAGATAAATGAAATTCTAAAATTAATATACGGAATTACCAGTAACAATGTTGAAAAAACTATTTCAAGGACAGCTATTGTTATGTTCTGTAAACAGATTGGAATTTTGATATTAATAATAGTAACTATTCAAAATAAATGGAACAGTTTATTTCTTAAATTTACACTATTGATATTTTATTTATAATATTATTTATACTGTAATGATTGAATCAGCAAACAAGTTTATCCGCTTTATTTTTAGATGATTGCACTGTACATACATTCTCGATCCATTGAGTGAAGAAATTTTATTAATAGATTAAAAATTTAATTTAAAAAATAATAGTTGTGGCATGCCAAATGCTTTTAGATATAATGTTAGATTTATGGTACACAATTAGAAAAAGCATATTATTTTATAAAAATAATTATTGTTCGTATATATTTAAAAATTATCCTTGTGTTTATTATGTATGATAAGATGATCATTAAAATATTAATTTCTTATGTTATAAATATTTTATTTCTACTCTACGNTTTTGTAGCAATTAAGATCTTACGCAAATTCTATGCAACTTTCTCCATCAGATATTCGATATCCGACTTATTTAAGTTGGTTTGCTGACAAAACACAGTTACGTCTTATACATTACATTGATAATACAGGGTTTAATTGTCGTTTTTGGTAATTGGCTATTCTATCTAATTACCAAAAATTATAATGGATGCTACTAGATACGAAGCAAACAACAATAACGGGGTTTAATTTTTAAGAGGAAACCTCGTGTCGCTTATAAATTTACATTTGATGACAAATCTTGACAGAAGGCATCTGGAAACGGGTTATTGGAACTTCGTTGTTGATAAACCAACAATACTCTGTTCCTTCCAGGAAGAAATGGACACCGTGGCATTTTATTTCATCATTTCGTTCATTATAATCTGACAATTAATTAATGACAGTTCCTTATTGCCATGGTTGAAACTATATGTGAACGAATAGCTAACGTATGTAAATTAGATGCCGAATCGAATGTTCTTAATTAGGATTATTTTGGATCGTACTGGCAGTCGTATTTTACTTAACTGAGCTTAGTTGAAAATACATGCATGATCGTCGGAAAGTTAAAAATTCGAATCTTTCTCAATTTTTTTTTACGATCAAAATGTAGTTAGTTATAGGACTTTTAAACGAAAATCGCATCATGGCTGATACACTGTTGTCTTGGTCTTCTTGTGAGAAGATGTTATGATCATTACCTGGCTCCCCTGCCAAAAATACAACAAAGAAAATGCCGGCGGGTAATTCCAAAATGAAGAATAGTTTACTAAATCAATTCGAAAAAAAGACTTAAATCAAAATAATTCAAAATGGGAGTAAAATAACACACGAATAAATTTTTTCATTCATAATATTGCAGGTGGCAAAACTTGACCTCCGCGTTTTTTGAATGAAAAACAGATATCATTCAAAATTGAGGTTAATTTTTTCTATCACTCTTGTCGAGCAATTTACCGTACATAACTGCCTAGAGGTAGAGCAATTGCGGGATAGATGACCATTAGGAAGAGACTGCTAATCGCTGTAATTCCGAAAATATACTTTAGAGGTCCGAGGTGCAGGTAGTCAGTGTGAGTGATACGATTGTAATGGAAGGTTTTCCGATATATTCTGATAAATCATCCTGGAAATAAAAATCAAATATTTTGTTTTGATATGCATTAAATATTTCACCTGGAACATAGAAAAGTGTGTAGGCACTATGTATAACAAATTAAAAATAGGTGAAAATGGTCTTACATAACAAATTAGGCTATGCCCGTTTTGATGTGGCTTCGAATCACGCGCATGCCGAGACACGTTCTTGGAGGCAAATAAATGTCTTTCTCTCTCTTTACACTAACTGTGAGAGACTGTCTACGCGTCTATACGTAATACAGAGGAGTCGACCAGACCCATTTTGCAAACTAACACTGCATTGAGCAGTAATTAATTGCAACATTCACTCATTTCATATGTCAAACAAATACGTGAGGAAACCGGGTAGCTCCCGGGGCAATTAGAGCGAGGAAGCTTTAAATGCCGTAATCGATGCCATCACTCGTACAGACAATCCACTCTCTATAAGGAAAGCATTGTGCAATCATAATATTCCGAGGAAAACACGCGAAAGATGGGTAAAGCTCGGAAACAGAGTTATGGGTCCCATGGAACTAGGTTCGACCCGAATTTTAAGTTATTTTTCTTGAAACCAATGGCAATCTCACTCGTACTGTTTGGGTTTCAGAGCACTACAATAATTTACTATTAGTGCTTTTTATTACCGCAGAATTATTTTTTAACTACCAAATGTAAACTTCAATCATCCCAACGCATATAAAGATAAAAAAGTGTTTTTTTTCAGTTTTAACAAACAGCATTTATTTACACTTTAAAAAACTATGGCTGTCTATCCTGAAATTTTTATAATATATATTATAACTGCATTGTGAATTTACACACAAATAATTTAGTAAATCCAGCTTATTTTTAAATCCTACTATTTCGTAAATACCTCCAACGCACTATTCAACAATAAAATTTCATTTTTATTTTGTTTTTATATAAAATTAAAATAAACATGTGGTATATTTTTTTAATAAAAATTTAAAAATTTATAACATAAAATAATTTAAATAACATAAAATTTTACCACCGCATTTCAACATCACGTATTGCCGTTTTGACTGAAAAATTATTCTATGAAAACTTATAAACAATGACTTTCCTGCATGCTTATAAGATTATAAAAATAATTAAAATAATTAGAAACGATGACATTCTATTTTCCATCAGAAAAGAATTTTTCTAAATTTTTGCGTCACTGTTTTTCGGGAAATTCAATGTGTAATATTTTTTCAAGGGAAAAACAAGTATGAAATGCAACAATTATATAATTTTTCTGAAATAAAATTTCATTTTAAAAACATATCAGCTAAAATTCCTTAAAATAACTTACTTTTATTTTTAATTCAATAATTATATTCATTTGTACAAATTAAAACTAGAATTTTTAAATTAGTATATTTTATTTTTTTATTAGACGATTTAATTGTATATAGTATTATAAATAAATAAATAAATAACAAATTGAAATACTCAATTTATTACGATATTGTATACATGCATAATTTTAAAAATTCAAGCAAAAATAATTGTTAAATAATTAATATGTGTTTCTTGGATACAATCAAATAATTTATTTACAAAATGTCCAAGTTTAATCTTTCTTCTGTTCACTTGATATAATGAAAGTAAATATTATTAATATATTCCCAATCAAATGCTATATGTACTGTACTACTGTATTTATAAGATCATTTTCTATTTTTTATAACAATAACATAATTGACAAATTCCCCATTTATATTAATAATTAATTATTCTAATGTCAATAACTTTTATACAACAAAGTTTTTTATTTACTAGTCACTATATTGGCAGATACCATCTCTAATTTATATATATAAAAATAATCGAAATTAAAATATTTATTTCATACAAGTGTGATAAATATTAAATAGGCCTAATTATTTTATTTAAAAAAATTTGTAATATTAAAAATTTAATTTAATTCAATAATGTTATGAGAGAAAAGATTACTAAATTAAATAGGTTAATTAATGTTGTAGCGAATTTTTATATTTTATATGAAAATATTGCGTTGTAAAAACCTGAAAATTTTATAATATTTTTAACATATAACTGCAGTGGTATATAAATAACAAAGTATAAAAAAGAGAACGTTCACAAAATGTATGGAAATGACTTTTGACCATGGATCCCAGGTTAAACAAATTATAATTTAGAAAACATTCACTAGACACAAGTGATAAATTTTTATTAGAGTGATGAAATATTATATTTTTGATAGTAAAGGAAAATTTTTTAAAACACATATAAATTTTTTTCATACGAATTAAATTCAAAAATAAAATAAATAATAGTAAAAAATTTTAAACATTCAACTATTTATTGACATTTCTTAAATGAAATTTATTTCATTTCTGTAAAGTTTTGCTAATTTCTACATTAAACATAGACATAATATTTTGTTAATTTATACTTACAATAACCTTTATAATATATGCAATGTATAGTGCACTTATACAATAATTAAACATATTTTATTTTATTATTATTTTGATAACACGAAATTTCAATTTTTGAATCTATTTTCATTTTAATTAAAATGCCTCGATGTCCTTTTCTTACTAAAATACAAATTTTCGTCTACAAGTACGTATCTTCTAATATCAGGACTTCTAATATCAGGTATATTAAATAAAATAAAAAATTGTTTTCTGTGAAACTCTGTAGCATTATCTGTAAAGCCAGTACTATTTTCATTTTCTTTACGCATTCTTAATTAATATTAAGAAAACATTGAATGTTTTCTTAATATTAATAACTTCACTTGTAGATTTTTCGTGTTCAAAAATATTTAAATTTATTTAAAAATATTTCTTTATTAAATAGCCATGCCCTACAGCTTTTCAAGTGCAATTTTTCTTCGAATTTATCATTCTATAAATTATAACATGTATGACCTTATCTGCCTGAAGTCAAAGTTGATTGCCGCTCTATTTTTGAATTATATATCAGATAATCAAGAATTTAACTTTTTAAATTCTCTTCTCTAGTTCAGTCATAGCAAAATTCATTACATACTTCACTAAAAATATATTATAATAATTAAAATATATATTAATTATACAGATGAATACCGATTTAAATTACTTTAACATCATATTCTATTTTTATGTTTTTTGTTTAAATAATCACTATTTTAAATTCTTATATATTCTAATTTATATTTATACAATAAAATATAATTAATTCTTTTAATGTTTTAAAACTTTATCTACTTTTAAATGAACTAATTAATGGTTCTATTGAAACCTTTGATTAATGGTTAAATGAATAAATAGGTAAAATATTCTATTTTTAATAATCAATGTAATATAGACGATAAATAAGACATATCATGAAGAAATAAAATTATTTTATACTTTTTATTTAGAAAATGTATTGTAAAAAAAGATTGTTTAAATCAATTTTTATACACTCATACATATTTTTATTTACATATTTGATTAATTCATTTTGATTTTGTTTTCTATAAGAATTTATATAATACTTATTTCTTAAAATGATTAAGATTCATTTAATTTTTTTCAATATTAATAAAATTTTTAAATAAATTATTAAAATCATATTCGAATTTATTTAGTTCATTATTCGCTTTAGACTTCACTATTACTTCATTTTAGTCTTACAGAAAGACAGAAATTATTACAAAAAAAAAAACCAATATACGTACTGAACTTTAAATCTTTTTTGTGATTGTATTGCCATGTTATAGAATTTTCTGGGAAATATTCGAACATTCTTTTGTAAGTAAAGCTGGAGAATATCTGAAACGAAACCACTTTTATTCTGATATTTCAATCGAAGTTCAAGAAGAAAACTAGTTTCTTCAGATTTAGTATGTAATTTCACCGAATTTTTAAAGAAAGTTCTTTTATCCAGACCTCTATAATAGACAATATAACTAGATAGATCTTTCCATATTATTGTTTTTCTTCTGATTTTCCTAAAAATTTAACAGATGAAAGATTTATGTTTTTGTCTGTTATATTTCCTATCATATTTCAAACTGACTAAATATTTTTTTTCTGTTTATTATTTATATCCAGACATAGTATTAAAACGCTGTGCATTTCCCATTTAGCGTTCTTTTCAACGGGAGATAATCTAATCGATCTCAAGATATACGCTTGTCGAGATAAATTTTTTTAAATTATCATAAAGAAACCATACTGAAGGGTTTTACTCTTTTATAATGCTGGTTTTTTTTTCTTTATTTTCCTTAAAAACACCATGATTCAAATATAGGGTGATCAAGAAGTCATTCTATCTTTTGTAATATGGGCTGTTTTGATTATCCTGCATCTTATATCTCTGAAAAATATATTCATAGAAATGTTCATTTTACCTTGTGACATTCCGTTAAATATTATTTTTACAATAAATATAATTTATTTTTAAATTATCAGTTTTGTATTCAGCGTAATTAAAATATCTGTTGTAATTATTAAAAGTAAATATTTAGATAATATTATATAGGGTTAGTCCAAATATCAGTTAACCGATATATATTTTAAGATATTTTAAGGATAGTTGAAATATGCTAATAGTTAACTGATTTTTGAGCCATTCTGTATTTATATAATACTTAAATAATGTCATAAATAGATGACTGATTATCTTTTATTTTTATAGAAAATGAAAACTTGCTTCTTAGGATTAAATGAAAGTNAAATAAAAACAGTTTTTTTATTCTCACTATTATTTAAAATACGTTAAAATAAAAATTTAAAAATTTTATTCACTAAATATAACAAAATAGTCTTTTCAAATAATATCTAATATAACTTTACAGCTTTACAATAGAAGTCTTTGGAATTCCTCACAATAAACTTTCAAATGGCAACAGTAGAAAACGGCTTTGATTCTTAACACTGTTTCAGTTAGTTTCTAATTATTGAATGCCGAGGCAATGACTATAAGCATTCTGAATATGAATGCTTATAGTCATTCTGATGCTTATAGTCATTCTGATTGACTATAAGCATCTGATTTATTCATAGATGAAGCAAAATTGGAATTCTATTAGGTGTGCATCAGATATCGATACAATATTCTTCAGAAAAGTTATAGAATCTTCTTAGTAGATTCTATTTCTACGCTGAGTAGCAGTTCTGGGAACGAGTAAACTATCTGCGTAGTTAAAAAAATGATCCACTCACATTGATTCTAATCAAAGAAATCATTGTGACGAGTTACAACTAGTTGCAGATCATTTCTCTGATTAATATCGACATTTCATCGTTACCTTTGTCTAAACTTGTAATGTGTAAGTTCAAACATAATACATTCTTTGACAAAAATGTTACGCATCAAAATGAAATTGCCCGATTAGTGAAAAACTCGGCATACAGCTATATCTCAGACAGTATGTAAATCATTACAAGTGTGTCTCGATTTCACGTCAGGTAGTGCCATCAGGATGTCATAGAATCGCTACCTCCGTATCCTATAAAAAGGCTAGCAGAGATTCAATGTGTTCATAATTTTGTTTACTATTGTTGTCTTAGAACGTCAGGTATGCTTGTACAACGTAGTCAAAGACATTACGCACAGCTGAAGGCCGCATCATCAAATAAACAGAAACAGAATTGCAGTTTCGCTGAATTGTTCTCTATCTGACAGTTCTGACCTGATTGTGGGGCAGTGTTGGGGGCAGGCAGGGGATACGTGAAAGCATATATACACGGTAGGCATGCTCTGGATGCCTCAGACAGATCATTAAAAGAGACGAGACAAAGAACAAACAGCTGCAATGGTATCTTTGTTCATCATCTAGGAACAAATGAAGCCTCGCTACATAACCATATCTCTTCCTATACCATTGGTAGGAAACTTTCAGAGACAGGAACCAAACCCATACTCAAGAGAAAATTTTTATGCTGGAATTTTTATGTTACTTTCATATTAAGATTTTTTGTGTTCTTTACATTCAAATATTTAATCTCTGATGTTCTAATGTTCTATACAAAATGTATTCTATTTTGGGACAGTTTGTAACAGACGTCCTAAAATCCGTCACCTGAGGATGGTCTTTGCATTAGGATGAAAACGTTAGTGCATAACAAATAAATGCTTCTCGACAACCAAAGGAATTTAACGCTGAATTATGAGATACAAGTTTGCATACACGGCAATTGATGCCTATACTGTCCTTAGCATCTCAAATATCCTCGGCTATGTTTGCAGTGATTCTGTGACAGAGAAGCATAGAATGCCATGGACTTGCAGCATATCGTCTTAAATGAATTCCGTTGTTTGGAAACAGACAATTACCATGCTAAATTGGCGAACTACTGGTGAGGGCTTCAAATGCCTTTACCGCCTATACCGTTAAGTGACACACTGTCCCACTGCCAGCGTGCTGGTTTTAGGATCACCAACTGTCATACCAGTTATCTGGTATGACAGTTGGTCATCCTAACAGTGGTGCGAGAGATGTTAATAGCACAGCGGTGTATTCTGTAAATACTGAACCTCTTTTCATGATCAGGGCTGCAGAGAGCCATTTTTAACAAGATAATTTGCACAACTAGGGCTTTTAGGAATGTCTTTATTAGTTGCCACACTTTCTTGGCCGAATAGGCCAAAATTTATCGCCCATCAAGTATTCAAGAAACCAGATGAGATGCCATGTTCGTCCATCTACGATTGTGAACGATCTGGAATGACTGTCGCATCTGTGGATAAGTCTGTTACAGTATAGCATACGGTGCCTAAACATGCCACCATGCTTGACGGTATTGCCACATTTGTCCAGGCAAGAATGAATCCTTTAAAATACTAAGGTTACTTTAAATTAAACCGTTATTTCACGGGAAATTGTCGTGTTGCTATGATATTGTAATCACTTTTGTTTATTTATTTCAGGATCGAAGGACACCATAACCGATGGCACTGATTGTCATTACGTTCTCACTAATAAAGTTTCATTCGATTTCAATGCCTCTCTTTTGATGTATAACTTTTTTCGTTAATGAGAGTATTCTGAATTGAAGTTGCAACCAATTGAGACAGAATTGAAGTTGTAATCGGTTGATTCGGCTGTCACAGAGTCAATCGAACATAGACTCAGTGATGTCCATAAACTTCAACTCAAAAGCAAGTAGACACAAAAGTAATTTTGTAGCAATTAAGCACGAGTTTCTTTAGTAGCGTCTTTTGTAGCAATTAAGATCTTACGCAAATTCTATGCAACTTTCTCCATCAGATATTCGATATCCGACTTATTTAAGTTGGTTTGCTGACAAAACACAGTTACGTCTTATACATTACATTGATAATACAGGGTTTAATTGTCGTTTTTGGTAATTGGCTATTCTATCTAATTACCAAAAATTATAATGGATGCTACTAGATACGAAGCAAACAACAATAACGGGGTTTAATTTTTAAGAGGAAACCTCGTGTCGCTTATAAATTTACATTTGATGACAAATCTTGACAGAAGGCATCTGGAAACGGGTTATTGGAACTTCGTTGTTGATAAACCAACAATACTCTGTTCCTTCCAGGAAGAAATGGACACCGTGGCATTTTATTTCATCATTTCGTTCATTATAATCTGACAATTAATTAATGACAGTTCCTTATTGCCATGGTTGAAACTATATGTGAACGAATAGCTAACGTATGTAAATTAGATGCCGAATCGAATGTTCTTAATTAGGATTATTTTGGATCGTACTGGCAGTCGTATTTTACTTAACTGAGCTTAGTTGAAAATACATGCATGATCGTCGGAAAGTTAAAAATTCGAATCTTTCTCAATTTTTTTTTACGATCAAAATGTAGTTAGTTATAGGACTTTTAAACGAAAATCGCATCATGGCTGATACACTGTTGTCTTGGTCTTCTTGTGAGAAGATGTTATGATCATTACCTGGCTCCCCTGCCAAAAATACAACAAAGAAAATGCCGGCGGGTAATTCCAAAATGAAGAATAGTTTACTAAATCAATTCGAAAAAAAGACTTAAATCAAAATAATTCAAAATGGGAGTAAAATAACACACGAATAAATTTTTTCATTCATAATATTGCAGGTGGCAAAACTTGACCTCCGCGTTTTTTGAATGAAAAACAGATATCATTCAAAATTGAGGTTAATTTTTTCTATCACTCTTGTCGAGCAATTTACCGTACATAACTGCCTAGAGGTAGAGCAATTGCGGGATAGATGACCATTAGGAAGAGACTGCTAATCGCTGTAATTCCGAAAATATACCTTAGAGGTCCGAGATGCAGGTAGTCAGTGTGAGTGATACGATTGTAATGGAAGGTTTTCCGATATATTCTGATAAATCATCCTGGAAATAAAAATCAAATATTTTGTTTTGATATGCATTAAATATTTCACCTGGAACATAGAAAAGTGTGTAGGCACTATGTATAACGAATTAAAAATAGGTGAAAATGGTCTTACATAACAAATTAGGCTATGCCCGTTTTGATGTGGCTTCGAATCACGCGCATGCCGAGGCACGTTCTTGGAGGCAAATAAATGTCTTTCTCTCTCTTTACACTAACTGTGAGAGACTGTCTACGCGTCTATACGTAATACAGAGGAGTCGACCAGACCCATTTTGCAAACTAACACTGCATTGAGCAGTAATTAATTGCAACATTCACTCATTTCATATGTCAAACAAATACGTGAGGAAGCCGGGTAGCTCCCGGGGCAATTAGAGCGAGGAAGCTTTAAATGCCGTAATCGATGCCATCACTCGTACAGACAATCCACTCTCTATAAGGAAAGCATTGTGCAATCATAATATTCCGAGGAAAACATGCGAAAGATGGGAAACAGAGTTATGGGTCCCATGGAACTAGGTTCGACCCGAATTTTAAGTTATTTTTCTTGATACCAATGGCAATCTCACTCGTACTGTTTGGGTTTCAGAGCACTACGATAATTTTCTATTAGTGCTTTTTATTGCCGCAGAATTATTTTTTAACTACCAAATGTAAACTTCAATCATCCCAACGCATATACAGATAAAAAAGTGTTTTTTTAGTTTTAACAAACAGCATTTATTTACACTTTAAAAAACTATGGCTGTCTATCCAGAAATTTTTATAATGTATATTATAACTGCATTGTGAATTTACACACAAATAATTTAGTAAATCCAGCTTATTTTTAAATTCTACTATTTCATAAATACCTCCAACGCGCTATTCAACAATAAAATTTCATTTTTATTTTGTTTTATATAAAATTAAAATAAACATGTGGTATATTTTTTAAATAAAAATTTAAAAATTTATAACATAAAATAATTTAAATAACATAAAATTTTACCACCGCATTTCAACATCACGTATTGCCGTTTTGACTGAAAAATTATTCTATGAAAACTTATAAACAATGACTTTCCTGCATGCTTATAAGATTATAAAAATAATTAAAATAATTAGAAACGATGACATTCTATTTTCCATCAGAAAAGAATTTTTCTAAATTTTTGCGTCACTGTTTTTCGGGAAATTCAATGTGTAATATTTTTTCAAGGGAAAAACAAGTATGAAATGCAACAATTATATAATTTTTCTGAAATAAAATTTCATTTTAAAAACATATCAGCTAAAATTCCTTAAAATAACTTACTTTTATTTTTAATTCAATAATTATATTCATTTGTACAAATTAAAACTAGAATTTTTAAATTAATATATTTTATTTTTTACTGCATTTCTGAATTAAAGTTATGTCAGGTCTATTGTGATGAATTGTTTTATCTGTGATTATGGCTCTGTTGTAGTATATTCTGTATGTGGTTTTTTTCTAAAACTGTCTGTGGANAAGTGACAATTAATTTTAAATATATATGTTTATTTAAAATAATTGAAAATCTCTCTGGCATAAAATACTTTTTCAGATATTATTTTCTCACAGAATATTTTCTATGTAATGAATAATACCATGAAAACTCTTCATATACATCATAATTCAGTAAAATATAAAAGTTGACAAATGTATAAATATTATTTTGTAAATAAAGATATTTATCTAACAAACAAAATATGTCTTTATGGCAAAGATTTTTGAATACGCTATAGATGACCATTAATATACATCAAATATCATTTTACTGTGTTTTTTTCTTTTTATTTTATTCCTTTTTCTGCTTTTTGAATTATTATTTTAAAATTTATTCTTATTTGTGACGTTCACCTCTGTAAATATACTAATTTTCATTGTAAACTTATTGTTTTGCATCTGTTCTAGTTTCAACATTTTTCTTTAAGTGAACAATTAAAATTATGATTACAATTTTAATTTTTAAAAACTTGAAAAAGTAAAATATTACTTTATTGAAAATTTTAAATTATTTAAATAAGCAATTTCTTCATATTTAACCTTTAAACATATCTTTCCATTTATATTTGAGTAGTAATATCTGAATAAATATTACATTATAAATTACAAAGAATAATTTTAAAATATATTATTTTCTCAAAGGTAGTGTACTTGAATTTAAAAATATGATAAATAGTCAAAAAATCTTTACAGGAATTATGACAATTTAAGATTCAAATCAAATAATGTATGCCAGGAAAATTGTAAATTGAAATACATTTACCAGTATAAAAGTAGAAGGAATTTTTATATTAAATCTCGGAATTAAGTTTGTTAAATAAAAGTTAGTTATATAATAATATAATATTTTAAAATTATACATGAATGTAAAATATTTATATCCATCTAATATAATTTGTAAATGCAAGATTACATAAAAGCCTGAGTTATAATTTTGAATGACGAATTAACGTACTCGAATCAAATTATTATCACTGAAATTAACTGAAAAAAATGTTAACTTTTTAAATTTTTATATCATGTTTTCCATTTAGTTACCTGAAAAGAAACTGAATCATATTTGAACAATCGTAAATTAAATATTAATTAAAACTTATCTCAAAATCTGTAACTGCATAAGCCAAGTTAAGATTGTGTACTATCCGTTTTGTTTCTTATTACACAGGAAATTATAAAATTGGAATATAATAGACATCTTTAACAGGAGATAATTACTTACCATGTTTCCAATTTTATCTAATTATTTTCGATTCACTGTTTACTTTATGATAAGATGATGATGATGATGATGATGACTATCTATTATTAAAATTCTAAAATATGCAAGAATTATTTCACAATTTAAAAAAGAAAATAATAGAAATTTTCGTTAAAAATAAAATCTACCATATTTACTTACTGCTTTAAAATATTTTCTCGAAATTTTTACTTTAAAATCCATAGTAATATATGTTATATTCTGTTGACATTTAAAGTGGATTGTTTTTTCCATTTATCGTTAAGTCCTTATATTATCGTGTAATTTGTTGTTTCATTTTCCAAGAATTAGTTTGGTTTAATTCAGGATATTTTTCAATTTTTAAAATTTAGGTTTATATTACTAATAACAGTTTGTCTGAACTTAGTGTTTCTTGCAAAATTAATCTGCGAATAATACATTCTTGTTTGATTAAAAGAAAGCATATTTTAATATTAAAAAAATGGTTGAGTGATTTGACTGGCATTTTCATTTTATATCTGCAAATATTTTTATTTGTACTTGCGCTTTTAAAATGAAAATACCAACCAAATCATTTTAAAATTTCACTTGTAAAAGCTATTCCTTCAGATTTACCAATTTCGACAGTAAAGATTAATATTAGTTATTTTGTTTAGACTTTACATAAAATTTTATTAATAATGATTTTTGGGGAATTAGTTTTAAAAATTGGTAAGATGAAAATTATTACTTAGTATTATATAACATTGAAACAATATTTTAACGTATTTTTACATTCTTTTTCCGATACTTTTACAAATTAAATAAATGCATTTAATTGTTTTTAGTCAAAAGCAATGGTAAAATAATAAATACATGTTGCTACATATTAAAATATCTCACAATTAATATACAGAATATCTACAATTCTACTTAACTTGCTTATTATTAAAATTATATTCTTAAATCGATAAAAAATATAAGTTCATACTGGTATTATTAAAAAATATTAATATTTTGATACATTATGCATAATAGCTTACATATTCAGGTAGAACAAATAATAAATAGCTATAACGTGATATTTTTCTATTAAATTTGAATTTAATTGATAATTTTACTTTAAATTTTTATTTTGTTTTTATTTTGAATATTTCCAAATTAAACGAATAATACAAAGTTCGTTATTTTGATTTGGTTTTCATTTTTACTTTTAAAAAACATTATTTTTTAAATGAAATAATAAATTTTTCAACAAATTTTCTAAAATCTACAGAAATGTTTAATCTATATTTAGTTCTATGATTATAACGAAAAATAAATGAATAAAAATAGAAATTTTAAATTATTTTTTTAGTCAATAGATTTACTTTACAACATACTATTTAGTTTTCTTTTTTTACTGTTAGCGATTTATAAATTTAATTTATATTAGGTTGATTTTAAGGTAATAGTAGATATCATTTAATAATTCTTTTCATTTGGAAGAGATTATAAAGATACAATCATCTTTTATAAAATTGAAAGAGTGATATAATTCGTTTAAACTTGTTAATTTAAAAAAGAAGTGTAAAATTAAATTTAAATATAAAGAAAGTATAAGTATCTATTTGAGACTTGAAAGATGTTAAGAAAAATGACAGATTTTTCAAGAATTCTATTAATAAGTTCTTTTGTAAAGCGTAAAGAAGAAACTTACCGTTCCACACAGCAGATCTATCATTTGAATGAATAAAATATATGAGGAAAAAGATTATAAAGATAGATTGATATCGTGTAAATAATTATCTGACAGCATTCCACCAGATAAAATGAGATCAATATTCTTAATCGAGCAGCTAAAGAATTCATATGAAAGCGGATATTTGCAGACCCACCAAATGTATAGCGGAATAGTTGTGATGTAGAAAAGAGCAAATCGATAGGGATGTTAATAGAGTCCGAAAATCTTCATGTTGTGAAAGTCACAAATTCTCAACACGTAGGATATTATAAAACGAAATTCTAAACCATACACATCCAAGTCACGTCAGATAAAGATACGGTAATGAAATAGTCCAAATATACATTACAATAAACAAGAAAAATATTGATGTTTATGTTGTCGATGATTGATTCGAAACAAAAATGAAATAATTTCAATTTTGAAAGCAATTTTTTGTCAGACGAATAGATGAAATCGAGTTTCACAGATGTTGTCGTGACAAGCGTCTTCACGTTGACATCACAAGCAAACTGCCATCCACTCCTTCCTATATGTACTGTACTTATAATGGTTTACGTTTAATATTACTAAAAGAAAATATTTTTTATAATTTAAAAACGATCGTTACATGTTAATGCATTTTAGATAATAGTATTGTTTATTTAGCGTTAAACTTGTAGATAACAACCGATAACAATATAATTACAGAAAAGATATTATGTAATGCAGATATTATCTTTTAATTCCAATGATAAGCACTAAAGATTACGTTTTTTATACAACAAAATTTCTCTTTGGATTTTCTAAAAACATTCTTAACATGTTAATTTTTAAATAATATAAGATTAAAATAAAACTATATTTTAAAATATTTTTGCAATAAAATATAAATTATAAATATTTTAAAATATTACAATAATGTATTCTATCATTTATTCATGTAACATTAATCTTAATTTTTCATTAAAAAACCTTTATTTATCTTCTAAAACATTTAAAACTTTGTTAAGAATATAAAACAATTTTTAAATGCTAAATTTTGATCAATTTAAAGGTCGAATTATTATGTTTTATGCAACAGTTGAAACGTAGCTATTTCTTCAAAATATTATCATTCTGACTTTTTTTGTCACCAAAGTATTTAGTGTAATATTTTATCACTTTCTCTAGGCTAAGCTGCGTGTAGTATGTAAAAGAAAATGGTTGTACTCATGTTACAACTATTCCTGCATGTGTTACCGGATGATCGATGATTTGGGAGTTTTGCCAATCTTAATATCTCTCTCCAGCTTATTACAGGCTATATTTTGAATCAGAAAAATGCTATAAGATTAATATATAATATCATTTTTATAAATACAACACAGTATTTATATTAGCGTTTAATGAATTTTATCATTTAACGCTTCTGTTAAAAAGTAAATAGAAGGATTGTTAAATTGAGAGAAAATATATTATTCTTTACGCTACTATTGTTATTTTTTAAATTAAAATTATATTTTATCGATATATCAATAATTTTTGTAAATAATTTATATAACATATTAAATATATAATAATAATAATAATAATCTTACTTAAATTCATGTTTGTTAATAAAAATAATAAAATAAATGATAAAAATAATAAATTCGCCTTTAATATAATTAATAAAAATATAATTTCGTTTTTAGTTTTTTCTTTATATATTTTTAAATCATATATAAATAATAATACTGTATAGAAAAAATCCAATAACTTGTTTACAACTTGTTTTCATCATTATGTTTTTATATGAAGAATAGATATTGGCATTATTAATCATTTCTCTGAATTAATTTTTAATTCAACTGTTATCATTAAAAATTAATCTATAATAAAGTAGGTTAAATTATTTATAGAAATACAAAAACAGACATTTTCATAAATATTATTTACATAATGTTTTTATTAGAAAATAATGAAATAATTTAAAATTTCATAATTTAATTTTATATTGTTAGCAAGTGCATAAGTTTAATATTACTAAAAAAATACAAAATATTAATTGTTCAATTACGTTTATAAAATTATTTATAGTATTTTTATATGCAATATACTGTATATGCATATAATTCGATTTTTGTTTAAAATAATCAAAATTACATCTAAAAAATATAAGATTTCAAGAATAATTCCTTAAATTGTAGGATCTTATTACAGTAAATAGACAAATTTATTGTATATAAGTTTACAATATAAGATACTTTTATAATTTATTTATTTATGTTTAATAATAATAATAATAATAAAATATTTTTTAATTAGGAAAAATCAGCTAATTTAACTATATAAGTATTGTTTAAAAGTTAAGGAACTAGTTTCTCTTTAATATATCACTTTATGATAGAAATGAAATAAAAATTGTTCTCGATGCTAACTAAAAGCGTATTATTATTATTTTAAAACAATATTCAATAAATTATTTTTATATCTTTTTCAGCATCGACAAAATATGTATTGTCTATAAAATATATTTTTTCCTTATTAAAGGCCACGTTGCTGCAAACATAATTCTGATATTAATCATGACGAATGAAATAAAGTTTGAAACTTTTTATTATTGTAGAAAATGAAATTTACCGGATAAAATATTTTTAGAAAAGTGCATATGCATTGCAATTTATAATAATATTATAATTGTGTTTTTTGACTGAAGCGTAACGCATTCGACTCGTTATTCGTTTCGCATATCAATACAAATATAACGTGCAGAGTGGTAAGCAGATGTAGAGAAGATAATAGTTGAAATATATTTCGATTTACTTTAGAACGGTTTTGTTAATTTCTTTTTGTAGATTTGGACTTGTAGTAGATTTTCACTCCAATCGAATTTATTGTAGAGGCGTATTTAACATTATTAGAGATGTCTATTACGTAAGTTGCATTCGACATATCTGAATGTAATGTATACCACTTCACTGATTACACATTTTATTGCAATGGAAAAAAAGCTCTTCCATGATTTTCTCACTCGTAATTATCTTTGTTGTATTGTGCTTCGTGAGGTTTCCATAGCAACCTATACTCGATTTTCCGTACCACAAACTCTCAAACAAAAGAACATCCTTTTTTCTGGTTCTAATGATCCATATTTTGAGACATTTTTCGGCCCATAGATTATTTAATTATTAGAATATAGTATATTCCTTATATTTAGTTACACTTTACGTTACAGTCGTGTCGAACGATAGTTATATAACGTGGCGTTAGACAGTAATAAGGTGGGATAGGTTAATGTATCACGAATGTTATCCTCTCTACTTTTTTTGATTTATCACTATTACTCTCGCGACATTTCGCTACTGGAACGAGAGTACGTGACGTCATAGCAGGTGGCGCAAGCCTTCAGGTTGTCAGCGGTCGGTAGGCAAAGCCACACAATCGATGACCTTCAGGAAAGCATGCTAGTACAGCTGGAGCGAGAATGGATCTGCTGTGCCGGCTTCATCGAAGGGAGCTGACGGGATCGCTCCACATCCGCTATTGAGATAAAGATATACATCTCGGCACTCTATGATGATATACATCTCATTCATCACATGGTGGAATGTGATACAAACATAGTTATATACGAATTCATCTCTCGATAATTATCGTCTTGTTATTGAGAAATGGCATTGTCAATATAGTAATAATAATTATAAAAACACGGAAGATTTTGTAAATAGATCGATTATATCATACCAATGCACAATAGAAAATTCAGGGTAAGTATACAATTTTTATTGAATATATAACATTGTACTATTAATAAATTTTAAGTTGTTAATCAGCTGTATAGGAAAAAGTTATAATGTAAAGTGTCTATCAAAATAGTGTATAAACGTATTTAAACAACTTTTATTTACTAATGGATTTTTAGTTTGATATAATTCGAGGAACGAAGCGTTTTCTTAAATGCGTAATGTTAGAATTGGTATTACCGAGAATATTTTGTAATGCTATTACCTTTCTTCAAAAGAACTCTTTATTATGCAAATTCCTGGTTTGACTCTGCCTCAAGCTTTACTGAAAGGTACAATTCTATTTTGAAGACATCACTTGCCGTAATCCAATTCATTTCTATGCAGAAATGTTATCGCGTTAGTGAAATTTCGTAAAGAGGTGACAAAAATTTGATAATTTTAAAACACAAATAACAAGTGTTAGTTTTAGTTTTAAAATTTTCTAATTAATATGATTATTTCTTAACTTTTTAGTCTTAAAATACCTACTGTATTTTATAAGTAGGCTTTAAGATATCAAATTAATAAGAGGCTGAGAAAGTAATTGAATTTGGGAATACACAATATAACTTTCTATATAAAAAACTCTTCATGCATTGAACGTTATGCTTAACTAATTATGCATAAAGTGATCCATTTCATAAAAAATACAGGAAATATTTCATCATCGAATTGCACTATGAAAACAAATTTTAAAAATATAATTAATGTAAATCTTTTAATTTTTTCCTACGATATATTTCACTTCAATAAATCTCTGTCATTAATTTTATTTATTAGGACATTATAGATATAAGTTTATTTTAAACCGTTGTCATTACATAATTTAAATTAAACTGGAATAAAATAATTTATACTTGAAACACGTTATGCTGTACAACTTCATAGAATATAATTTAATAGGGCTTTAAATTTTTATATTTAAATTTAAATATTTATTTCATCCTTGCTAACTTTCTTGTAACTTCATTTTTCATTCATATATTTTAAAATTAACCTACATAGCATTTATATAAAAAGAAGACATGTTTAAAGAATTTTTCGCAGAAGCGATAACTAAAATAGTGTATTAATAGTAAATATATTAACGTTTAGAATTATTAATATAGTAGACGAACTGGTCGCTTTGTATTTTACGTCATTTCCTTGAAGTCCAAACCACTTCACTCAGTCGTTTCCGGAACGTAGGCGAAGGGAGGTTCTGTTGTCATCAGTTCCTGCAGCTTAAGCGGTATAAACCCACTATAACGATACTGCCTGAAGGTAATCAGTTGTTACAAATGATAAAGATAGCTAAAATAATCTTTAAACAACTTCATTTATCGAAACTTATTTAACTATAATAACACCGCAAGCGGCATTCAACCTCCATAGTTTCACATTACAACATTGTTTTTAAGCTTTCGTAAACGTATTATTAAGTTTTAAATTATCAAGGCGAGTAAAGATAAAGGTTACAGTTTTAAATATTAAAATAATTAAATGTTATATTACTTATATAATTTTTTTCTTCTTCTTGAGATTATCCTCTACGTGATGAAAATCATTATCAGATGATGAAACCCGGAGTGAAGAACGATACTCTTGACCTCATTCCTTTATTTATTATTGACCTAGCTATGAATATTTCCAGGAAATGCACAGTATTTGGGCAAAGAATGCACAGTATTTGTCTATTATATAGTTTATGAAATCAAACTATTCATAATTTTTAGATATAGTTTATATATCTTTGACTCATTATTTTTTTTTACTCTATCAGTCATTAGCTTGCTATATGCATATTTTGTTTCATCGTATATACTTTCTATTTTGATATAGTTTTTAATGATACTTCTTTTTATATATTAACAAAGTGGTGTCCTTGTATTTATGTGATAGGGTATCTAACTAAAGTAATGCACAGCTACTATTGATATAATTATTTACACATTGACTAAGATTTTTAGATTATTTATTGAATTTTGGTAGACAGATGATATCCGATTATGATCATCGTTAAACAAGCGTTTAAATTATTTATCATGCTTAAAAATTTTAATATCTGCTTCTTTGTTACAAGTACACACTTTTTTCATTACTGTATATAAATATATTGAAAGAAAGTGTGAACTTATTTATTATCGTAATAAAGTATATTATATGCGACATGAAGACTTATAAAGTTTAATAATTGCGAAATTTTTTACGATTGTTCTTGAAAGAGGTTGAATAAAAAATTATTCTTTTATTTTACTTAAGTGATGCTATTATTTACGGCTTTAAATATTTATATAAAACTTATTATTCTATTCACTGATCTTTAATGTAGGTCATTATCGGTAATTATTGAACCATATTATTTGCAAAGACATTATTATTTTAAATTAAACATTAAATTAGTTGAGATTTAAAAATAAATTTATTATTATATTGGTCATTTATTCAGCCTACGAGCCAGATCTTGTCCGATTTTATCAGTGTTACTAGGTTTTCAGTACGTTAAAATGTATGACGAACATCTGTACAGTCATTCTTTTCCGTTTTGATCTCGATATCTTCAAAAAAGAAAAGAAAAGTGCTTCAAATGATCGCTTCAGATTTTATATAACGAAAATATTCTCGCTTCATTTCTTACAATAAAATCGAATTTCTAACTCTAGAAATAATTCTTATTATTAATAAAAATAATAATTTTTTTTTATTTACGAGATTATAAGTTTGAATTAAGTCCTTAAGTTTTTTACTTGCGTTTATTTCTTATACATCCTTTATTACATCCTTTATGAATCATCCGTGAAAGAAATAATAGAAATTTATGCATGCTCATTCATTAATGAATATAATAAAATGCATGTATATATTTTTTCGAAAATACTGATATCTTTCACAATATCAGGAAATACAGTTTCTTTCATAATAATGTATATATATTGTACAGTACATGTAACAATAGTAATTCAATATTAACATTTATAAACACTATGCTATAAGGTAAGTTATAAATTCAAATACGTTATACGCTATTTAATATTAAGAAAGATAAATAATAATATTTAACTTCTAAAACTAAATGTAGTCTTTATAACTAATTAATCAATTTATGTAATCAACACCCAGTAAATAAAATTATATGTTAATTAATGTTGCATTTTACTTCATTTATTGCATAAAATATTTTATCCGTATTTTAAAATTTCATAATAATTAATTTAGTATATCTACATAAATAGTTAATGTAGTAAATAAATAGTAAATGAACAATAATAAAACAATATATAAAAGAACTTGAAGGGTTATTAAAACATAATAAAATTAGTTATATCTCAGGGCAAATTTAACTTTAGTAAATAAGATTATAAAAAGGAGATGTTAAAAAATTCAAGAATTTACATTTAATGAAATTAGTGAAGTGTTATAATTTCGTTAAACAAAGTCAATTTACTTAAAAGAACTTTATCAAAAAATTATTTATTTTAACTCAAATAGGTTAAATTTCTTTAAAACTAAAAATTTGATTATTCGGAAGCCATTTCTCAAAACAAATATATGTAGACATGCTATCTATTCTCTTTATTAAAATGCTTTATTTTGAAAATTTGTATTATAATTAGATTAAAAATATCCGTTAGAAAGGAATTGCTATATAAGTTCATTTTATAAATTAGCAAAATATTAATTATCTTTAAAAATATTTTAAGACCAATAAATATAAATAACTGAGTTAATGGAGCCTCTTCTGTAATTGATCTTGATTACTTTAAAATCTTAAATTTCTTGTATACTGTTGATTATAGAGAATATATTTTATATTCGATTTGATTTTAATATAATTAATAAATGTAACATTATATATATAGATTTATATTATAAATAAACAATAAAAAAATAAAATTCATTTTTAAAATTTATTAATTGCGACAAATACATAATAAATATAGTTTATAAGAAAATATATCGGGTAACAATGTGATTAATATTAAATCTATAAGGTTTTTAATTAATGCATATTAATTCTACTTTGAAAAATATAAAAAATTCATCTTTTATATCACATTAATTTGCGATGAAATCAAGATATATATTTAAATTACATTTAGAAAAATATTTTCATTTATATGCATTATATAACTCTTTGATATTAAATTTTTTTATTGTAGGAAAAGTTAATTTCATTATTTTAAAAAAATATTAGATTAATCATGAATTAAAATACGTGTAATTAAATGGATTGATTATTTCATTTGTAAGATTTCTTTAGATGTTTTTCAGATTTCCAAAAAAAAAAACAAAAAACAAAAAGAAAAGAAAAATTAGAATAATAATTTTGAAATATGTAATTCAACCAGTAGATCGCGATTCCCAAAAAAGCAAATCAAATTTCTAGGCAATAACACGTTCCTCACGACATAAAAAAGGGATAACTACAAGTAAAAAATAACTGAAAAACGTTCATTTCTAAAATTATAATATATAAAAGATAAAATTTTAATTTTAATACTTCACTTTTACAGTATTTATAAAAATGCTTATAAGCAATAAATTACAATCTTTTTCTTCAATTACATTAATAAATTAAAAAAATTGTATAATATAAAAAATAAGTCCTATTAAAGTATAAAATATAGGTGTTTTTTTCTAGAATTAATAAAATATATAATTTTAAAATTCGAAAATAACAAGAAATTAGAATTTTTTCAAAATAAGATTTAGAAGGAAAAAGAAACAAAAAAAAAAAAACAAAGAACTAGCATGCCATTCTGTTAAGACCGCTTCCTCTTTACTAATGGAGATAATTACGACATCCTTCTCTTTCGATATCCTCATTAAAATTAGATGTTTGAAAAGTTATTTTTTATTTTCTGAAAATTACTGAGCATGTCTCAATTTTGTTGTTGTCCAGAAAAAAAAATTATTTATTTTTGTTGATATTTTTAATATATACACAACTATAAACTTCATAAAATTACGAGATGAATATTTCACATATATAAATAGGAAATTATTAATTAATTATGTTATTAATAATCCTAATTAGTATATTTTTTTATAATTCTTATTAACTAATGGAATGAAAATAATAAATTTAAGCAAATTAAGATAGTTGTTGTCAAATTGAAGCGATTTAAGCAAACGATAAATAGAAAAAACTGCCATTTACTATCTGAATTTTATTTTTCTGTAAACATGACACAGATCAAAATATTATGACAAAAATGTCATTCAAATAACTACTAAACTTCTAGAAGCATTTTTAATGATTTCTTTTATATTTAAGGATTTACGATGTAAGACATTTTGTCCACATTGATCACTAGGTTCATAAAAAAATTTTTTATGGTTTGATCATAATAATGCTATCTGCTACTATCTAGCATTTTATAATATAAATTTTTATATTTTTAATATTTAGAGATTTACTTATAATTTTTGCTACAGTTTCCTATATTTTTATTATTTCTATAAACAAAATATAAATTTTTAAAATATTTATTATTAAGCTTTGAAGTAAATTAAAACATTATCTATAATTTCGTCTTTATTCTTACAGTTAATTATATTAATTTCGTTATAAAACTATATTTAAATTAAATTTCAGAATATAATAAATAAACAGTGCGTTTTAATTACTTTAAAAACATTATTTATGTATTTTTATATGCATTTATTTGTATAAAGAAGTACAGTAAATGTAATGGAAGTTTATAAAATGTGACTTTAAAAAATAACAAATTATTATAATTAATTACGTAAAATTATATAATTTAAACAATGAAAATTAGCTTCGTTTTAAGTAAAAATTATAAGTAAATATTTATCAGATATATTTTTTTATGTTAAGTACATTGAAAATCATCTTAAAACTTAATGATGTAATATAATCTTTCGTTATTATATAACTTCAAAAAATTAATAAAACTTATGTATAGGAGAAACTACTTGCTTACTCATAATCAGTTGTAATAAGTAATTTATGTAACATTTACTCCACAATTAATTTTTATTGATATAGTTATAACATGGAATGACAACAAAATTTAAACAAAAGATATTTGTTTGTTAATATATCTTTTATAAATTGGCTTCCAAATATCGACATAAAATAAAGCATTGTGTTGAATAAAAATCGTATAAAAATAAACATAAAAAAAATAGGAAAAAAATAAATTTTTACGGTAAATATTGATATTTAATTTAGTATACGCTATTTTTATTTATTGCACGTAAAAAAGATCAAAATTCTTCTTTTAAAAGAACAAAAGTAATACGCGCATGTTAATATAAGTCATATATGTTTTAAATAATGACCTAAAAACAAAAAAAAAGATTTAATTTTAAATAAAATTACAAGCTGTATTGGTTATTTTTATTTCACAAGCAGCAATACTTTCTTAAAATTTTGTTTCTAAAACTATCATAAACATAAGAAAAAACATAATAAATAGTCGTCAATCTTCATGAAATATAGTAATTTTAGATAGGCGATTTCTTGTCTTTATAAATATAATTTTGTAATAAACACGATGTTGTAGTGGCAAAAGTTGAAAAAAATTAGACTATGTTTAGCGTTTGAACATATATTTTTAACTGCTGAACAATTTTATTTACTATATCCGAACAGTTTGTATTGTTTATTTGTACTTTCCAATCACAAAGAATTCATGCTGTTAAGAATGTCATTGTGACACGCTTCACTATTATCTATATAATATTAATACAGTATTACAAAAAATTGTTTATAATAACTCTTGTTATTTTAATTATTAATTAGATGTACGTTGTATTAGATATTTTTATTGACTTAGTAATAACAATTTATATTTAGATATTTATGAGTATGTTGACTGTGTAACTTATAAAAAGTATTTGGTTTCTTTGCAATATATTTCATATTTTGATAGTTAAATGAGAGGAAAATATTTAAAATATTAATTTTATATATATTTAATTGTAAATTAATCGCGGCTTTAGCAACATTTTATCCCGGATGTTTTAAAATACATTTTAGAGATCTGCAATCATTTTAATTATAGTCTAAATTTGAAAATTTCGAAAAATTATTATTTGAATAGTAAAATAAATTTAGATGATATATGAAGTGAGTTTTCTCGGAATTTTATAAATATATCAGGCAAAATTGGTTGTCATAATTTTTTAGATCTTTTATATTTTCAATACTTAAAACTTAAAAAAACAAATTATAACATCATAAACCATTTATTATTATTTTACATCTGAAATTTTATACCTGATATTAACATAAAAATTTAATATGTACTCGTTTTAGGGCACATATTGCTATATGTTTAACATTTTAGTACAATTTTGCCGCATGTTTAATGATTGGTTAACCGTTTGAATCATAAATTGTCTAAAAACTTAAAAATTTTTTCTATCAATATAATACTTGTAGACAAATCTCATTACACAAATATATCACACGATTGCTTTTATACTTTTTCACGTTAATTGGAGACATATGAAGAATATAGCAGATTATTTACAGCATAAAAAATCGTTAGTCATGCAATTCTTTAGATATAGGAGGCGCAGTTTATTCCACTTGTGATAACAGCTGCCTACAGACTTCCTTTCTATTAAATTTGTCTTACACGTTCGGTCATGGTCTTCATTAGTTAGTCAGTGAGTTTATGAGACAAACTGAAAATCTCTTATCTCAAATCTTTCGCCTATTGATCTGCATTCTAATTTCATTTAGAGCTATCTTTAATTAAACTAAGATGAGTATGTCTATAGAAATACAACAATTATAAGCAGATTGATAATTAGATACAGTATAGGCCTATATATATCATCTTTCTAGTATATTTTGTTCAAGTTTCATCGAGAATCAGGTAACCTTTTGTTTGACAATAGCTTTATAATTAGTAAATTATAATAATAAACTTTATAATATACTTCAGAAGAAAATATTGGTTCCTAGTTTTGAGATGTAAATGTTTTTGGAAATTTATACTATTTTTTTTAAATATATAAATGATAGAAATAAATGTAGAAGTTATTAATCAGTTATTTGTTTTGAAAACTAACGTTTTTACACTTAATAAAGATAAAATTATTTGGGAAAATACCAAAAGAAACAATAAAATACAATGTTAAATAGGTTTAAAATTTAAAGGCGTGAAATGAAATTTAATAGAGCAAAGTTGTCAATATAATAAATTAATCCTGTGAGATTGTCACTTAAAAATATTTGGATGGATGCCTTTGCTTAATATTAATTAAATTGCCAAGTCAATTTACAAAGAGCAAATTCATTTTAAACTTGTTAAAGCGTTGGAAATTGGTTCTTCAGTTATTTTAGAATAGAAAAAAGTTGAGTCGAATTAGCATTTTACTGGTAGTTTTTAAAACTTTTCTTCTAACAGTTTCTTATAATTAGATTTCAATTTTGAATAATTATTGCTTATCTCTTACAAATGATTTTTTATAAGAAATTTGTTTATTTTTCTCTATCGTTAGCTATAAATAATTATTTAGATTTAATACAAATAAATTTTTTCGTTTAATTTAAGCAAATTTTCAAAGAACTAAAAGAAACATTTTTAAATGTAATATTTTCGATAGTATGTAATTTACAAAATGAGTTTTAGATGAAATTATATTTAAATATAGAAATAGTAAATTATTTTACAATCGATATTCGTATTTTTTAAAGGTTTTATATTAATATTTTACATTGTTATTATCGTTTATTTGTAAATAGGATTGGATACGAACTTGTAAATATGACTATTAAATAAATTATTTCAGCAGACTTTTTGAATATATACCTTAATATATATAAGCTTTTAACAATACCTCTAATTAAATAATTAACAATTCATACAAGATTCGCTATTTAGTTTGTATTTACAAATTTAAAATATATATTTTATTTATGAATAATTACGTACAGCATATAAAGTCTGTGATACATTATGGATTATAAACTTTCAGAGGACGAAGAACTTTTAGTTTTTTAATCTGTTATTTAGTTAAAGTATAAAAATCCTTACTAAGTAATAATTTTCAGAAAAGTTGGAATTTAGAAATTTATCTAATAATAGACTCTGCTTTTATTTTTACGTAGAGAAATTGCTACAACGATTTCTGGTTAAATAGGTTTTTGCATACAGTGATCTGTTATTCATCAGCAATTCTTAGAATAGAACAAAATATTAGGAATTTCATAGTTGATTATCTAGTGATAGATCATTCAAGAATATTATAAATCACGATTACTTAAACGTTGAAACTGCATAGGCTTATACATATATTAATATAAGCTTTGGTTATGAAATGAAAAATGGATAAATAAAGCTCAAAATACTGTCTTGAAATAAAGATATTTTTCGTTAATAATATACACCTTAAGTGATAAAACTGTAGTTAAATAAAAATGAATAGTTTCCATAATAACTTAATATTCTTGTTTACGGTTGGCATTTCTCTAATGAGACATATTACCTTAAAATAGCTTTTGTAATTCATTTATGTAGGCTAACTGTAGGTTGATTAAATGTCGTTTACTGCAAATAATTTCAAACATTTATTAGTGAATATACTTTAATTTATATATTAGTAACTGGTGCATAATGTGTTGTTTAAATTACTAGAATTAATTTTTTCTACCTTCAAAACTATAATTTAAATGTAGTACGTCCTTTCAAGTAATACATTAAAATGAGAAATATTGAAAGAATTTTTAAGTTTTCAATAATATTTGAAAATTATTTACTAAGTTAAGTGTAATTTAATAACATGTTTAACGTGTTATTAAATTCATGGACACTTTACAATTTAAAAAATTTTGTCATTTTTTTCTTATAATTAATTTCTTGTTTATTCCATTAAATTATTTTTGCCGCATCATTATTTCGTAATATGTTTATGTGAATTATAGATACATCCCATTATATAATTTAAAATCCTGACTTTGAAACCTTTAATTGAGATTTAAATTAAAAAATTAGAAAAAGAATGTCTTTCAAAAATCTACATTTTATATAATAGATAAATTCTTAATACACTTAAATTGTAATGTATAAAACACAAAAATAAATGAAAATTTTTATGTTGTCGCTATAACAGGAAATACGTGTTTGGGTGTGATACAAAATAAGTTTACGTCCGTTAACTAGAATGATACTATTTCATTTATTAATTTTCAAGAAATAATTGCAATTAACACTGAAAATAATTATAAAATATTAATAAAAAGCTAATAATTATTTCGAAGAAATTTACAAAATCTCAACTTTTCACTTCATTTAAGATCGAATTTCGTAACGGTAAGTCTTAAACAAACTACGTTTGAAAACATCATTATTCATTTTAAAGTAATTAATAAAGTTTAAATTTGTCTTATAATTTATTATGATAGAGGAAGTTTTTAATTAAGACAAACTTCCACTAGAGAGGATGCGAGTAATGTATCTGTTCTGACTGATTCATAGTATAATCCACGTGAATTACGACTGATAGATATATCCGGGAGTATTGTCATAGTAAAAATTTCCGGTCTTAAAGTCTACCCTGATGAAGGTCATTATATCATCTACTAGAGAAATGTAAAGAGAAACTTTATTGTTTTACTCTAATCCTATTATCTGACTCGAGTATTTCCGATCTAGTATCACTCGGGAAGAAGAAAAAAATTATCTGGAGTAACAGCTGCGAAAATGATACATTAGTAAAAAATGGAAGAGGAGAGGGAAAAGTTTATAAATTGACTCTAGAAGCTATAAATTATGTAACTAATGAATGAAAAATATAAAAGACCTGTCTGGTTTATAGAATTATCATCATTCTTGGATGCAATCCAATAGATATCGGATTAAGGGGTGAAGTAACTGTGTACGCTGGATAAATCCGAAGGCCACCATTTTTTCACGTTCCTTCCTTCCAATCTTGCGCACTTACACTCGTAGAATAGCTTTCTCTATGGTTAGTATTGTCACTTTATTCGAAACTAGACGAAGGGGGCAACTTTCTAGATAAGAAACTTTACAATATTTTGTTTGATTTAATGCAGTTTTTGTTTTTTTGACAAATCTACAAAATTTTATTGTTTCCTTAAACATCGCATTAAGTATTTAGTTTCGAAAAGTATGTATAATGAAGATTTCATTGGCTAATTTCAAACTCAGATGGATCAAGTGGTTTTTGAGTGTCATATTAACATCACTTGATCATTTGGGGTAGGCCTAATTGTGAACGATTCCAGTTGGGTAATTCCGAACGGTCGCAGTTCCTTCACGTTAATGTTTTTTGTTTCAGATAACATAGACATATATCAGAAAAACAACGACTAAATTTAATAACAATGACCTCAAGCTAAGACTAGATAATGTGAAAAAAAAACTTTACACTGAAACGAGCTTCCATAAAATATTCAATTTCGAAAACTATTATCTTTGACATGTTCTTATGATTTATTTTTGCATATTTTGCTCTGTACGTTTCACGAAGAATACCAGACTAGATCAAGACTACAAACATAAGACTAGATTATATGTATGATATGTTAAAAGTGGGTTTGTGGAAACTACCCGAATGGAAAGAGCACAAGCAAAAGATGTTCGTGATTATTGTTTGTATTTACTCCATTGTCGTTCGGCTTTATCCAAAGAACTATCCAGAGGTCGGGTAAATCCGAATTGCAGGGGTTTTGTTTTTATTTTTTGTTCAAATTTAAACTTTTTTTTTTCAGTTACACAACAAACTGTAATTCATCACAAAGATAATTATAATTATGTAATTTCATTGGTTTTTTTCTTAATCTCCCTTAGGTGTTCGCCATTATCCCATCTTCTCGTACTTGAGTTACGAGTGATTAAGTTTAATTGTCCATGTCCTAAATTTCATATATTACACGCATATTATAGATACGTAAAACTAAAGAAGGGAAAATTAATTTATTAAAAAAATCAGAAAGATAGTTTTATAAATCGACAGAATTGCCATGTTTACTAGACAACAACTTGTTTCTTACTAAAGCAAACATCTATTGATCAGTGCAATCAATCTATTAAATGGTATCCCTCATGATAAAGTACGAGTTGATAGACCTTGTTGTGGCGTGGATAAATTCTTGATAAATGATAGTCATGCAGGTGAAAAGGTGTTTTCTACTGTCCTGTCATTCATCATCTATTTAAGTGTGCAAGGTCGGAAGTACCCATTTTTTTGCTCGACATTGCACTTTCATTATTATATTTTTAAAAGTCATTAACGTGAGATAAAAGCCGTAAACTACAAAGTGATTCTGTTTTAAAAAATATTTTATAGAATATGTTTATTGCGTGATGCTTGTTTATTAATATCGAAATTCGAAACAGTAATTATGTGATTCTATAAATTGCAGTCGTATGTTGATTTAGAAAAATTATTAAGTGCCGACACTCATATTTATATATAGTAACAGTAGTCTCATTTGTCTGTGTCGTCCGATCTTGTACAACTATTAGCTGTAACATCTGGAACATGCCAAGAATGTTATGTTGTTAACATGTAGTACATTCATAATCAGATTGTTTTTATTGTAGTACATTATTCAACCAAAATCAATATTAACAAACTGCTAGTATCCTTCAAATTTATGCTTTAGTTGCAGATATATAATAAATAATTTCACGTCCGACTTGATAATGTTTAATTAGAATATAAGCTTAAATCATTTAGATACTTTATAAACGTCTATTACATTTTAATGACACATTTCTACTTGTTTCAAATGCTAATGAGCATTTCCCTCCTGTATCATGAACAATACAAAATGATTTGCTTAGTGTCTACTATTATAATATAGTATTGCATGTGGGATTTAAATCTAAGTTAACAATATCTTGTAATGTAAGAGATTTCCTATCGATTTTCTTTAAATTAAAGAATGATATTTCGTAATTATAAAGGAGATCAGATCTATTTTTAAAATGATTTATTATAGAAATATATGACAAAGTAATCAGGTATCTAATAATATGCGCATTTCTTGTTATATGGAAATAATCTATATCACAAATATACGCAAAAATAGTAAAAACTTTCATAGATAATCTATATAATATGTAAGGAGTATCGTTTACTAATAATACAATAGTTAAATTTTATAACTTCAATATTAAAAAGTTTTTCCGTGCAAAATATTAAAAATATCTATAGCAATAAATGAAATTGTCCATAGAATTTCATACTGCACACAATCAATAGAAACATTTCTGACAAATATAAATGAATGAAGAGTTTGTATGTCGGGGCGACTTCTTCACCTTCAGACACCTACATTGTTGAATAGAGAGCGAATCCGGTGACCTAAGATTGTGTTCTCACCCGATCAATGAAAACTTTACAAGACTCCCAGTAGTCAGTATTTATAGTGATGTGATGCTATAGTTCGTTTGAAAGCAAAGTAAATTTATTGTGATTTGAACTGATGTTAAGGGAAAATGGCGGATGAAGCGATAGCGTGTTGTCTGATCATGTTAGATTACAGTCGGGATGTTTATGATAGGTGATGACAAAAGAATTTAAGAAAAGAAAATAGACATCAAATAGTGGCAAAAATGAAAATAACTACAAATAAACCAATTTATTTATTTTCAATGAATAAATACTCGCATACGAGAATAATTCAAAAATTTGGTCGAGTTTAGAGAAAACAAAACAAAGTTTTGACGTATGGTGTATGTTATGACAATAGCCTTAAAGCCCATTCAATCCGAGTTTTATAAAAAGAAAAAAAATGCAATTTTAGTGTTTTTTCAGGATAAAAATACAAGGACAAGCCTAGAAGTAAATATTGAATCGATGATTGCTGTCATAGTATTAGAAGTGTGTGTATTTCTAAAATCAGTAAAAAGTTAGAAGTAAATTTAATTAAAAATTTCAGAAATTGAAACATGCATTATTAATTACATTTATTAATAATGCAGTGAAAATTATTATGAAAGTTTACGAATATATAATCAACAATTATTATTTAACAGAAATAATTTATACTAAATATAGGTATATATATAAACTTCAAAAACATTACTGTTTTATAATTTGTTTGCTGTTTTATCATTGGTATATTAATGCAGAAGAAATGTGTCTAAACATATCTCTGGGGTATTTTTATTTGATCAACGCTCCTTTACTTTGGAAATAGTCATATAAAAATTTAACACAAAAATTAACTTTTTCTGTTTAGATCTTCTAAATTATTTATTTTTCAGTTTTTACTTCAAAAATGAAAGTGATTTGATATTTAAAAAAAAACAAGTTTATAAATCGAGAAAATAAAAAATAAATTCGAGTAATACATTATAAATATGAAAATAGCATGATCATATTTCANATAATCCAATAGTAAGTTACTTTTATTCAAGTATTCAAATAAAAAAACATGCAATAACGTTGGAAAATATGTCAGTACTATTATATACTCGTAGTTTTGAAAAGTAATATACTCGTAGTTTTGAAAAGAATTATTATTATTTTATTAACTTAGGAACTTTAATCATAAAATATATTAGAAATATTAAGCTCGTAGAGACTATTTAATAAAATATCGTTAAAAATTTAACAATATTTTATCTTTTAAAAATTGTATATTCTTCAAAAGAAAACGAATTTCAATTTATAAAAATACAGAATTTTTAAAAAGATAATTAAATTTTGTATATTTTAGCGATTAATGCAATAGAGGATATGTAACTTTAATGAAAAAAAATTAATAATGAACAAATATGGTTTAAGGAATGAAATCTATACAGTACTTTTATTATTTCTTCTTGTTATAATGCTGTAGACATATTTGTTTCTTCCGTAATTTGCTCTGAAAATAGTAATGAGGCACAGGAAGATCATTAAGACCCTTTATTTTTATAACAATTTATTAAATACAGTATTTTCTTACGTTTATTATGCTTACATTTTTTGATAAAAATGTAAAAAATATAAAAAGTTATCGATAGAATTTAATAGAAAGTTTTGTTCAAAAATTTATTAAATAATTGTTCAGTTAAAATATATTTTCACTCAATTATATGAAACTTTAAATTTATTATAAAATAAAAAGTGTTTGATCAGCATTTAACCGTACAGGTTCATATAGGTTCACCTGTTTTAGAAGTTAATATAATGTTAGTGTAGTTGTAGATTACTTTTGGTAGAATAAAATTTTCTATAAAAAGCAATTTTAATAACAGTGTAACAAATAAAAAACTTTTCTTGTTTAAATATTTTTAATCAGAAAGTTAGATTTAATTCGTCAAAATTTCAATAAAATATATATACAATTTTACTAAAATTTGCTGTTCATATGTCTCCGATTATCTATAATCAATAAAATTTTCAAGATTAAAACTATTTTTTCACATAATCGACAAAGTTTTATATCCAGTATAGTAAGTAGTCTTATAAAAGAACTATTTTTGAACTTGCTGATTACATTAAGCAAGTTCAAAAATAGCTGTTTTGAATTTAACTCTTGAACTTTTAGGGACTTATTATATTTTACTTAAAGCCTATTAATTTATTGCATTGTAGTATATATTATAGTCTATATAAATATCCAGTTCAGCAAAATGTATTTTAAATGTTTTAGTAAAATATTTTATTTTATAAAATGCATAAAATTATATTTATTATTTATGATTTAATATATATAATAATTTATTCTGTAATTGCATATTTTTTATTACTTATTTGAATTATGCAAAATAAATAATTATACGATAATTATATACTTGTTTAATAACATTAATAATTAAGTAATGGTATATACGTTAAAATTTAAATATTTTTAGAAAATAATCCAATAGTAAGTTACTTTTATTCAAGTATTCAAATAAAAAAACATGCAATAACGTTGGAAAATATGTCAGTACTATTATTAAAAACAATTTAATGAATTAAATTAAACTAAATTAATAAAAATGCGCGGTGTTTCTTCTATATTATAAAAATATCTCCTTTTTTTATAACAACAGACTGTTTACAAAAATAGTTCAAGTTCTGAGCGGAGATAAATATTTTACGATGAACGTCACCTGTCCTTACTTTAATAAAATAAGAAAGAAAGTTTTATTACTTAGAGTAGATGTGAGTCAAATGTTCAATAGAACATCTATAGATTCCATACTACTACCGAGACTTGGTCAAAAACAGAAAATACGAGAGAACTGACATTATTTTTCTGTTTACCTGTATGCATAAATATGTTGTATGCGCACATACCTGTACTTACATTAATAGATAAAATACTTTTGAAACTGGTATTTGATATAAAAATGAAATTATTATGAAAAAAACAGGAAATATAATATTAAATGAAGAAATAAATTTAATAAACATATTAAATTTAAAAAAAAAGAGGAAATGAGGAATTAAAAACATTTTAAATAAACTTTAGACAAGATTTAAAAATTTATATGAAATTCCTATTATAAAATCATTAAAATTAAATTATTAATTTGTTTAATGTAAGTAAAGATAAAAGAGATTTTAAAATAAGATGCCTTAAAATCTATTATAAATATTTGATTATGTCGCTGTTTACTTCGTACAGATTAAACATTACTGAACAGTCTATTGATTTTTCTCTAACATTGCCTACCGTATTGAGCTTTAATGTCATAGGCGGGTAGATACATCCTGGATGCACGATCTGCTAAAAATCACTGGATTACTATCAAGCACATCTCTTATTTTAACAATTCGCTTTTGATTCTGATATGTATGTTGTGCTGTTTTAAGGATGGATCAGTAAATAGAGTACATAAAGCTGTAAGTATAACTAAAGCATTTTCTTAAATATAAAATCAAGCTTTCTTAAATGATATTACAGAATAGACTCAGTTGCAGATAACTAGCGATTATATATTGCCGTAGGGGTATTAAAAACTAATCAATGAAAAGGATAGTGTTCCCATTAAAAGAATGTTGATACTTTAAGTTATAAATCGCTTTTTTTAAGGTTTCCAAACGACTTTTAAAGCCTACAACAAAATTATGCAATTTATTTACGAGTAAATTTAGCTTTACATGGATGTTTTGCATACGAAATTGCAACTTGGCAATTTAAAGCTTTGTCTAGAAGGAAAAAAAAGAACTTATTTTTTTAATACATTGCTTTAATAAAAATACCTGTTGCTTTTTATCGTTGCTTATCGTGAATACATTTTTAAAATTAATTTATTATTCTGTAAAAATTACAAATTTTCTCTGTTTATTTTATTCAAAAATATTAAAAACTACACAGAAAAATACGTTAGTAGTTGAGATATGCCTTAAATTATTCTTCTAAAAATATTTATTTATATACTTAAGTTTTTTTTAGCCGAGTAGATTAATGATATCGATCGAAAAATTTAAATAAGTTTGATGGATCTAGCGTGACAAAATTGTCTTCGCTTTTACTAAAAAAAACGACGATTAACAAACTCTAACTTCATTTTTTGTCACTAGTTTAGATGAAAGATAATAATGAGGATGAAATTTATTCATAATAACTTTAAGATTTAGAAAAAAGAGAACTTATTGATAATAATGGAAAATTTTGACACGTCGAAATTTTGAATATCCTGTAAGGATAATTTGATTATTATAACGTTACTGTTATTACAATATAATTAAATGGATTTAAATTAAATTAATTTTAACGAATTTCTGAATTTATGTAAAGCAATACGTAATTCAAAATCAATTGCCTTCGTTTAAAAATTTAATTAAAAATGTTATTTATAGTAAGCATGTAATAAAGATTAAAATTAATCTATAACTTTCGTTAACTATCAAAAGCAAATACTGCTATATGTTTGCTAAGCAATGAGATTTTATTGTATAAATATTAAAATTAAATTCTTTCAGTATTTCGTTAATTTTGATATTTATTTCAGATGGGGACTCAAATAACAGTAAATTATTTTATTTCGATTAGCAATATTTTAAACTATTCGATTCGTTGTGAAGTATGTTCAGTTTTCTAAAAATTTTATTCATTGGTTTTATAATATGTTCGATAATTAAATATGCATTGATAAAGATTATTCTAAACTGCTAAAAAATATAAATTCTAAAGAGTTTTCACCTCCTCTTGGGATCAAGAAGTGATCAGTTGCAGCTGACGTCTACGTGTTGTTAATGACTTTTATAAATCAAGAAGTAAATTAAAAGTTATCTTGTTCAAAGAACATTTACGAACTTTATATTTATCATTTATTAAGACTGTCATTGATATAAAAAGAATCCAAACTTTTACATTATATACACTTCATGGTGATTTCCCAACATTCAAAATAAATTAAAAATAAGTGAAATAATTTAACACAGTTTTGTTAAGATCTTCAATCATATGTATTTAATTTTAATATTTATAATTTAAAAAATTAATTTATGATGTAAAACATCTTTATCAATTAATGTCATCTCTCTTGTAATATATTAAGTTAATGGATGATATCTTTAATATATTCCATTAAGACAAATTATAATTTCAATAAAGATATACTTAGATTCAGGTTTATATTAAGTAATATTGCACTACTTATGAGAAACGACTTAAAAATTTACAGACAATATTCAGAAATTGCGGTTTTGTTTTCTACATATGAAAGCTGTAGGATTAAATGCATGTTAACTTTATATTTTATACATTAATGTACTTAAATTAAGCATTAAATTCATTATTATTATTTTTTATTTTACGTTATTGACTTCTCCATCTGATAAATTCTCTAATAATTGCTTTATAATCGTTTAAAATAAAACATTAGTTTAGAAATTGAATATGATATAGGCTACTATAACCCTTGTAATTATCATCTATTAACACAGAAAATGGCGGGTATATAATTATTATCCCATTATATAAAACGTGAAATGAACTATATCTCTTCATGAAGTGATAATTATAATCTGTAATTGAACTAAATGTATATCTTAATTTTATCTCATGCTTAAAATATGTTGTAATTCATTGCTTATATTACGAATATATTGAGAAGTTAAACAGTTTTAATTGAAAATAAATATTATGCTTTATTAATATATTTTAAATTTTGCAAAATATTAGAGGATAATAAGGATAAATTAAAAATATTTATTATTCATGAAAGACAGTTTATTAAAATAGAACAACAGTTTACTAATTGGAAACTTTGTCTTAATTATGATACAAATTTAGTCATTCCTGTGCGATATTCAAGAATGTGGTAAGCATTTATAAAGATTGAAATTACATATGGCAAGATTTAATATAATTTTGTCGAAAATTATGTAGAAAATTAAAATTTTGAAACTGATGAAGCTGTCTTGAAATAAATTATCAACTTATAATCACAAATTCTGACTTTGTTATGTTAAATAGAATTAAATTTATTAGATGCAATTGAAAAGATCATTAAATGTAACAATAATAATTAATTATCGTGCGATTTTAAAATGTGTTTGAATTTGTCGTTCTGATAGGAAATTCTTTTCTTCGTTTATTGAAATTTTTTAAACAATTCATTCAATCGATAATTTATTTTTAGATATTACTAGAATTTATATAAAAGAAAATTCTTAAAATTTATAAATGAAAAAGTTTGGTTTATAGAAAAGTAAAGGAGAAAAGCATTTATCATAACCTTGAGAATTTCTATAAGTAATAGTAAATTCTTTATAGACTTGTTATTACTTGGCAGATAAAGTACAGTACATATAGGACTATAAATAGAAACTAAATAAGTTGATTAATATTTTTATTCATTGAGTTTAACAAATTCTTAATTAGAATCTTTTCTATCCATTTTCTATTATAATGATAACGCTACATTATATCATTGAAGATTCTATAGTCAAGGATCATCAATTTAACTTTCAAATAGACTTTCAACAAAACAATTTATAAAGTTATTATACTTGTCACGAAAATGACTAGAGTATTAGTCAAATAATAGATCTTCCATCATACGAAAAGAATAAAAACAACTCAATGTTTTTCGCCCCATTAAAAGCAAAAATATTTCCTCTTTCATAATATTCTCCCTACTTGTAAGAAATAACATCGCATAAATTGCCAGCACTTATGCTTGAAAAATATCAATTTTCTTAACAGCTTCATATCTAACTTTATAAATTATAAATGATANAGGATTCGTTCAAGCACCATATATGTAGTTTGGCAGATAAATATTCTAGCATAGTAATCGCTGTTTAAACTCTAAAGTAAGCGAGTTAAGTTAATTAAATAATTTATTTAAAACTATATTTAATTAAGAATGATTTTATAAGGTAAAGAACAACAAGAACGTTGTAATTTTAGAAATCGCTATCTGAATCTGTAAAAACAAAAAAAGCTGTAAAGAAGATATAATACTTTAAATTTATATATAAATTTTAGATTAATATACTTTATCGAAAATTGTATTTATTCATATTTAAATAATATTGAAATTGAATTAAGCTTTAGTTAACTTTAATACTAATGTTTACTTTATCTTTTAATATTTTATTCTTAATAGTTTAGATGTCCCAAATAATACATTTTTTGATTCGTTAATCATGAATAAGAAATAAATGCTATTTAAGGGTGAATTTCAGAAAATATCTTTTTAAATGAAGAAATTCGAATAGAAAGAATATCGTGAATAAACTTTCAATAAATATTTTACACGTTTAAATTTCTTATTGAAGCATACAAACTTTGTATTTATTTCAAAAATTTTTTAGATATTTAAATAATTGTAAGTTTATATAATATTTGAATTGATAACATTTTTATATTATTCTACATGTTAAAGAATATTCATATTCATAAGATGCATTTAATGTATATGAATATAAATATCTCAACATTCGAAATGAAAAATATTAGCTACATTATTTATTAATAACATCAACGTAAAATATGATATTTAATTAAAATATAGGTTGGAGAATATTTTAGTAAATTAGTGAGTAAAACGTAGGCGCGAGTTACATAATTTAAATGATATGACCTTGAATGGAGTAGCGAGATGGCAACTGGCTGATGGGTTTTTCCACCTTTGCAAAATAAACCGCCTTTCATTGTTAAAAAATAAAATTCTAGATAATATATAGAGATAATTCTAGAATTATATATAATTCTACATTATATATAGATAATGCGTAAGCTAAATTACGGAGTAAAGTAACTAAAACTACATTTTTAAATTTTTAATTAAGCACAAAGTGCTGTTTATTTTTCTCTTTTATCTACGAATGTTTTTATTCTTTCGACAATCTAGTTTTTACTTCCTTTCTAGAATCAATGCTGTGAATATCTATCAGTATTAATCAAGCTGTCCATCTGTGTGTCCAAACAAATATCAATTTTATGGATTGGTTTTGACCAACTTTTATTTCGAAAAATAAAACTCGAATTTATTGATAAAATGCTATAAAAAGTTTATAAAATTCATTCACATCGATTATTAAGATACATAAAAGTTTTATTTTTTCCTTGATCTTAGTGTCTTAAAAAAAAAAAAAACTAAACGGAATCGAATTCTTATGTATTATAAACTCAAATGTGTTTATAATTCTAATTCATTTATGAACTTACAATTTAAACATTTTAATTATTTTATTAGTTTAATCTTAATTATTAATTTTAGATCATCAAGAATAACTAAGATATTAAATTAATAATAAAAAAAATACTAAGTTTTAAATTTTATAATTTCTAAACATAAATTGCTTCATATAGGCATTTTCACAGCGTAAAAATCCGAGCGAAACGATTTTTTTGAAAGAATTCTTGTAAAAAAAGTGATATACATTAAATATCGGATCACGGAGTAAATAATATGATTATACTGTATAACGGAGTTAATAATATTCAAGTCATTAAAACTATTTAATTTTCATAAAGATTTAAATATATTTCATTGTTTCAAACAAGTAATTTCAATTAAATCTTATTACAATCAGACGTTAAAAGCATAACCTAAAATTGATTTAATATAGAATTCATTTAAATTGACTGATGATTCTTTCAAATTACGACATACAAGCCATTGAAATCACGGATTATAATAATCAGCACAAAGGCACATGTGATTACTGCAAAGAACTATGTTGTCCAGGTGCTATCAGCATCTGGAATTAGGAAATAGTTTATTTCATCCCGTCAGATAAATTCTGCTTTTATCATAGCATTAAATGTCAAATTTTATCCTAACAAAAATTTCAATATTTAAATAAATTCCTTAATATCTGTTAGTGCATTACAAAATATCTGGTAATTTTGCTTGTTGTTAGCTGATGTCGTCGTACTGCTTTCAACGTATATCCAATATTGGGGATTTCAACTTGGTTACGCAAATCGACTGATTCTATTTAATGTAGTTACATTAGAAACTACTACGTACTGCAGACTTAGTAGACTCCACTGAAAGATAAGACATAATAAAACACATTTATTGTTCAATAAAATGAAGTTATATTAGAAAATAATTTTGTGCTTAATTAAATTATTGAAATAATCACATTCAGGCATTTAAACTTATATAATTCATACTGCTAAATAAATTAACGTTTATAATATATATATATGAACGCCACTAATTTTAATTTTCATTTCAAATTATCAATATTAAACGTTCAATTTCCGTTGAAATACACTAGAAATAAATGTCTGACATTTACACGTTGTTGCGCTTCATATCTAGCACTGGTAGAATCTGATGCGAATGTAGATGAGAAAATTGGTCGGTGGAAAGTCATTAATGACTATTCTCCAAAATACGAAAATGACGAACTAACAACATAATTGCTTGTTATCGAAAGCTCGCTCTGAGTTACTCGGAGAACAATATTACTAGAATTTTACCTTTGATTTAACATTGACTGAATTGTTTTGAACACAATTTTAATCACAATCTTCATATACGTAAGATTCAACTATTTTGAATAATGTGATAAAAATTTAATAACTTATATAGAATTTTCAGTTGTGTATACTTAACTTAATACATTAATTAATTTGTTACAATTGATTAACTAAGAAGCAAAAACATAAAAAAGAAATATTCTATTTTAGATTCTATCAATTTATATATCGTTATTTTCATCAACTAGTTATACTGTAAAGCGTTTTAGATCTTTTATTGTATTGAAAACCAACAATGAACTTTAAATCTGATGTATAATTATATTGTATATTGTACTAATAGCACGATAGATTTAGTAATTAATTTCAAAATTGAAATTATTCGAAAAAATATTTCGGATTATTTTCTCTGTGATATTACGATTTTAAAGAATCGAAAATATNTATTTAAATATGTGCAGATAAATGTGTATATGTATAGCCTATATATAAATATTTTATTTTGTGTTAAAAATTTATAGTTTAGTTATAAAACGAAGAGCACAATTTAAAGTAGTCATAATGAAAGTATAAAGAATTTATGGTTAAGGTTATTCTATTTCATCAGTCTGAGCTATTGTTCTCACTTCTTACTTTATTACTCTCAACTACTCGCCACTATTCTCTAATTCCGACTGATTATTTTCTCTAAATTGAAATTTAAAGTCACGTTTAATGTTCAAAGTCACGTTTTCCAATATATTTCCAGTATTCGTTTTATTATAGCAGAAATTAACAATACATCTACTGATATGCTTGGAGGAAAAAGCATTATGACCGTCTCAACAAATGTTATATAACTTTATAGAAATGTACTTGGGAAATTATAAATAAAATATTTAAAAAAGTTTTATTCTAAAATATACGTAATACACATATTTATGCGCTAGTTTATTTCTTTTTAATTACTAAATCTATTAATATCGCTCATATTAAATCATTAAAATCAAGAAATACATTGAATATATTTATTTCATTTTAATTGAGATTTCACAATATACAGATTTTTTTAAAATTGAATTTATAGTTTAATGAATTTTATTTTAGAAAATTATATCCAATATGCATTTACATTAAGAACTAAAGATAATAGGTAATGCAATATAATCATTTAATAATTTATTAGAACGAGGAAACAAATAAAATAAGGAAGTTATATAAATCTTCTAAAAGGAAAAGTTTATGAACCGAGATACAGAAATTTATAGATTTTTATTTTTAGAATTTGTAATTGTTTCTTTTGATAGAACATTATTATAAATAATGTTTAACATATAATTTGTCTTAATTAAATATTTATTTCTGTATATGAACTACTATAAACTTTATTTTAACGCCTTTTAAATCTTTTGAATATAAAGGGGAAAGTTAAAATAAAAACAGTTAACTTTTTCTAATAACTTTTATTTAATTAAACATTTATTTGTATAATGTTTATAGTTAGGCTATATAGATTTTAACATTTTTAATGTAATTCAGTAACACCTGTGTAAACCGAAATCGCACGATACCGAATTATTTTTTCCGTTTTATTTAGGTTCTATTTTAGACAGGTTTAGACTGTATAAATAAAATATTAAGACAAGTTTATTTTAGTGTTAACATTAATTTTTACTATTTAATTTACTCGCATAAATACTTTATAATAATTTATGGATATCTGAATTGTTTATTGGGTATTTAATTATTTTCTATATAATGAAATACTATTTAATGTAATTTTAAAATAATAATTTGTGATATAATATCAGATAAAATTAAATCATGCGATTTTAACTAAAGCAAAATACAAAGAATAATACATTTTATTTAACAAATTCGTTCATTGATACGTTTTTATCTTCTTTTTTTAAAAAATTCAATTAATACTTATATCTTATTTGATGCTTATTCACTTATAGAAAAGTCTAATTATTCTTAATATTTCCGTTAACAGTTTTCTTTTTTTCCCTCTTTACTGTTTTCTTCTTTCCTGTAATTATTAGACTTATTAAACGAATCTTGATATAACAGTCCTTCGTACTATTAAGGAAAAATTGAAGAAAAATAATTAAAATTTTCAAAATTTCGAGAAAAAATTATTAAAGAACATGCAAATTGAAAAGTAAGAAGACAGGCGATAAAAAATTGCGGAAGGATTGCGCTTTTACATTAGTTTTGAAGGAAAAAAAATGAGAATAAAACATATTTCATTGTGCGTTTTATTAATTAAAACATTTATTTCATGATTAGCATATATTGTTACAAATATTAGAATAAATATTTCAGAAATGAATGGATTTATTGCAAAATTATAACAGTTTTATCGATTTTATCTATAATTTTGTGTTTTGAAGTATTCTGTGTATTTTACGCATGTTTTATCGTACTACAGATACATAACAATTTAACTGCAGTATATTTTTTGTAAAAAAAATATTCTACAGACTTTAAAATATCAATGTACTGTACAGTACTGTACATTACTGTACAGTACATGTATATAAGTGAAATAATGAAAGTCGGTTACTTTCTATGGTAGTAAAAAATGGAATACAATATTCTTATTGCACAAATGTAATTTATTTGTAGATAGATATACTGTAATTAAAATTATAGATCTTTTACTTATTATAATGCATGTTTACATATTACGCATTATAATCGTAAACAAAACGCGAAGAAGATAATAATACAAGTAATAATAAATTTATTATTGATATCATTTCTGCGTTGCTAAGTTTTAATTTATTAAAAGTATAAACAGTTCTCGAGCTGGTTATTATTTTATTCTAATAACAATTTGAAATAGCAAAAACATAGCGATCTAAAAATTTAAAATCTTCTCGTTAACTCCATCTATTTGCAAGAGCATCTCATTAAATCGCAACCAATGTCTTATTTCTTAAAATGTTTTCGTTATTTGTGAAAAAGTTCTCATCGTTTTTGCAACGATGCACTTTTTTAAATATTGCTTACGATAATAGCGTAATTCTTCATCAATTTTTTATATGTCTTCTAATTTTGTTACTTATGTGTTACTTAAACACAATTTACGTTTTTAAATCTTCTCCAAATTGCTACATTTCTATTTACATTTCAAAAAGTTTTAACCGGATCTCAACAGCTTAAAAAATTCTCCATTGTTCTATTGAAAATTGTGAAGTATGTCGCCAATTGTCGCCAATAATTATAATCAGTAAATCAGTCAGACAAATTTTGAAATACAAATTTTAAACCATGAACGATAATTCACTTTTAATTAAAATAAAGTAAAAAAAACTGAAAAAATATTTGCAGCTTCTTCATAATTTCGTCCTTCTCATATCTCAGGAACAAGAAAGTTACGTAGTAGAGTCGACATTTATTTGGAAGCTCTCCAAATAAAGGTCTACTTCGCTATGTTGTCCCTGAGGTGTGGGAAGAACGAAATTATGAAATTTTTTCTGCATTTTCATTTAAGATTTTGAAATTTTTAAGGAACGGCATATTTCTTTTTGTCGAATTCAAGAAAATAGTTATTTTTTATATCTTTCCTACTATTGTATACATAAAGTCCCAATTAGATATGTATTAATGCCAAGGAAGGATTTTAAAATATGGTAATATGTTTATATTTTTTAGATTGCTTATAAACAATTTTTACTACAAATAAATATACTCTGTTGTTTATGTAAAAAATGTATTTAAATTTAATTTATTTTCGTTTTTATAATATTAATATATTTGAAATTTTACATATTTATTTACTTTTTTCAGGTAGTGATGAGAAGTGTCTGATCACACGTAAGGTGAATGGCCAATTTTAAAAAAGTATAGCATGTTGCTGCCTATGAAAAAGTGAAATTATATTCATACGTATAAAATGTATTTGTTTCGATGATACCAAAAATATTTTAACATATACAATTATCCATGAAAAATTAATGAAGTGATAATGTCATTGAGAGTTTCATGGATCACACGAAGTAGACGATGCTACTTCTATTGTCGACACATTTGTTGACGATCTTGGGGGTTTTAACCCTCTGGGGACCTATCTATATCACAAAGGGTTCACCCGAAATCCAAAGGAAGACGGTAACTCTGCCTGGAGATATAATGATTGGTGCTCTTTTCTCTGTTCACTTTGCTCCTGGTCCAAAACAAGCGCAGACAAGAACTTGTGGAGAAGTTAGAGAACAATATGGAATCCAACGCGTGGAATCGGCTTTCCAAACTGTAGATGAAATTAATAGAAACAGTTCTATTTTGCCTAACATTACTTTAGGTATCGAAATTCGTGATTCTTGCTGGTATTCGCCTATTGCTCTTGAACAAAGTATAGAATTTATCAGAGATAATATAGCTATGATTGATGACGCTGCCCTTAATGCAAGTGCTATCGCTGAAGGAGAAATTTTGTGCCCAAGACCTCCAAAACTTGCCAAAAACTTAGTCGGAGTGATAGGTCCCGGTTCAAGTACAGTGACCATTCAAGTGCAAAATCTTTTACAACTGTTTAACATACCACAAATAGGTTATTCTGCTACTAGTCAAGATCTAAGTGATAAAAGCTTTTACAAATATTTTCTACGTGTCGTTCCGTCTGATTTTCACCAAGCAAAAGTATTAGTAGACATAGTCAGAAGACACAACTGGACGTATGTTTCAGCGGTACATACAGATGGTGAGTACTTTTATAAATGTATTTGCTTCCTATTTAAGTATATATCAATCTAATTATTACGCTATTAATTTTAGAAATTGAACTTAAATAAAAAACCTTATAGAAAAACATTAAATATTTGCATGAAATTGTATATTTTAGTTAAAATATATAATTTTTTATTTAATTATAAATCCTAAAAGAAAAATTCTGTTAAAAAATCTGTTGATTCTTATTTTGACAAGCAGAAATTACTTATTTTGGTATGATAATTCTAAACAAATTTTAAGGCACAATTTCTCGTTACTTATTTATGTAAATAACATATTTTAACATCTTTACACCTGTCTAATAAAATAAAATACTTAAATTATAAATAGGTATAATATAAAAATTACAAATTAAAAATTTAGTTATATTCATGACTGCTGAAACTATTAAAAAGTTTATTTAGAAAATTAAATAATTTTCGTTTCTCGAATAGTTTTAATGATATTTCTGCAATATTTTTTAGGTTTTATATATTTTAATACATAATCTACACAATAATACTTATTGTAAAGATATTTTAATATAATAAAAATTTAAAATAAAAGAAACACTAGAAAAAATAACATAAAAAACCGGAAACAATTTAAAGTAGATTTCTACATGATCAATTTTTTTCATTTCTTAATTTAAAGAATTGAAAATGCCGAAAATAGTTTATTCTTGATGTTAGAAAAGCGAATTGTTTTGGAGAAATGCCGACTTCTAATCATGGATCATTTGTGTAGCCAACCGTGCGTGTGACGTCATTTGTCAGCTGACCGCAGATAACAGAGCTTGGTAGACACCTTGTCAACTCCCTTTTACTTCCTCTTTGGCAGCTTTCTTATCTAAAAAGAGATAACGATTGAGCTCAATGTCTCCTATTGAACTAACTGTGTTTTCATGAAGTTACAAGATTTTCTTATGATTCCCTAAAAGTGTTGTCAAAACAAATCCGATTTAAGTACTTATCTTTAATAGTTTTCTTCTTTGAAATTGCTTTAGCATGATTTAAAAGATTATTTAATTATTTGATCGCGGCCTAATAAATAGTTATTATTCTTACTACGTGAAACAATACTTTTTTATTTTGCTTTTAAAATATTCCCAAGAAAGTTTTAAAAATTCACAATTTTATCGAATATAGTTTAATTTAACGTACTGTACATCAAAAACACTTAATTTATTACTGAAACAATATGATTTCAGATTACTTTTGCTGTACATATACTTGAAAAGTTTGTCATTAATGATAAGATTAAGATTTAAAAGATTATAATGTATTCTGGAAATTTGAAATTAAGAGAAATTCTTGATTTTTACGTTAATTAGTTTTTATTTTAACGATTTTTCTCTTCAAATAGATTTTTAAAATATTATTAAATCAAACGTCAATATTTTATTTTAAATCTTATGTCTGATTATTTTTGTTTACGGACTTAAAACCTGAATTCAGAAATATCCTATTACATTTCTAAATCCTTTTAAGCACGACGACTGTTATATTTTCATACTCTTGATACGTTAATGTATGTATTAATGCATTATTTGAATTATTACATACAAATAATTCAGTTAACAGTCGTAAATAATTATCCGTTTATAATTCAAAATATAATTCTAATTATAATTCGTTTATATAAATCAGTATTTCTATTTTGTAGAAATGATCGCATTATAATGATTATCACGTCATAAATAGTTGTCTTATAATATAAATCACATTTTTATCTTTACGAAAGTTAAAATTATTATCAATTAATTAAACATAACATTTTTTTCTAAAGAACTTTTTCGAATTAATTTTTCTCTGACAAAACTCTACGTACTGTATTACACTATATAGCTTATATTTGTTGTTTTTTTATTTTTTATTGTTACGGTTTTATTGTTTTGCGGGGTTGTAAACCTTTAGTCTCAATTAGTCTTTTCCTAACGTAACTAAAATAAAAAAATAAAATAAAAGTATGTAATAATCTACATTGACATATTTTACGTTTACAAAGAATAAACATGTAATTTATACGTATACGTATATATTTTGAATGTTTTTAGGCATATTGAAAAATTATCTGTGTTCAATGCAATTATTATACAACACGTGTAAGCACTCTCGCTAGTCCGAACACCGCTTAATCTGAACCAATTTCATTCGATTTTCTGCTAAATGCTAGAGTTAAAATACTGTATAAAGATAATTTAAATACATGTATTTTTTTCAGTTCTTCTTGACTTGGTTTTCATTGTATACCCGTATAATTTCGCTAATTCGAACTTTACGCTAAGCCGTACAATATTTTATAATAATTAACTCAGATTAGCAAGAGTGCATTATGTTAAAATTATGAAATTATTTTCAGCGCGTTTACAGTTAATATAAAGTAATAAATAATAATTAATTGAAATTATTTCAACAATTAAAAATTTATTTTTGATTAATTATATATTGTTTGAAGAATACATTTATAAAAAAGAATATAAATTTGACTATACAAAAATTTTAAAATTAGATGATATTAACTAATAAAATAAAAATCAATATAATTATATAACAATAAATTTTTCTAGGAGACATTGTTTCTTCGAGTAAACAAAGTAGGTGTACTGTATTGTAACGAATTTATTATATAAAAATATCGTCTAACACGCAAAGAAATTTGATAAGTTTTATTTAAAAGTTGCATATTAATATAAATATATATTTAAATTAAAAAAATATATATATATATTAAAATATAAAAGTAAGGCATTTATATAATTATAAAATATCATCAAGTCAAAATACACTCAACCATACATAAACAAAAATTTAATTATAAAGTTTAAAATAATTTTCAAAACTACTACTTTAATTACTAGTTAAAATAATATAGTATTTCCTGGAAAAAAAATAAGCTCGCGAAATGAATACTTTTATATATAAAATAAATTTTATTTAATAACTATAGTTAAATGAAAAGTAAATAATGGTTACGTAAAATAAAACGAAAAAGAAAAATATGAAATTAATTAATGTACAAAATAATTTTTACAATAAAGCTTTAAATGAATATATTTTTTAATGTTTTCTGGCTTTGAACTAAGATTAAAATAAAGTTTGACTTATTTAATTATTTATTAAATGAAATATTAAATAATTCCATATATTAGATGAAATTTATTCACGTTTTAGTTTAATTTTCATAATAATTACTCTTTAGTCTTTCTAAGTTTAATTTAGGTTGGAAAGTTAAAAATTGTTTACTTTATTATAATTATAGATAGAATATTTTTATTAAATGCTTTTAAAATATTCATTAGATTTATATCAGCATATTATATATACTATCGCTGTAGTTAATTCATCCCATTGATATTATAGAAGTGAATTTATTTTATATTTTCTACAATTACACTATTGACAAAAGAAAGAAAAAAAATAACGCTAGCGGATAGAATAATCTAATTAGAACATGCAGCTTTTTTTCAGACAGGTATATAAATCATTAGAATTGTGTCTGATTGCACGCCGAGTAATGCCATCAGAATGTTTAGAATCGTTACCTCACTATCCTATATAAAGGCTCACAGAGGCTTCCTATGTTCAGAATTTTCAATATACCTGCTGTTTGGAAATCTTTGAATGCCAAGCATGTCTGTGCGATGCAGTCAAAGACGTTACGCACAGCTGACGGAAGTTTGAGAAAGGCCACATCATCGACTAAGAAAAGTTGGATGGTCTTTTCTTACAATTACTGATTATCTGGATCGTTCCGACCGGGTCAGAACGAAGCAGAATGGAATGCAAGACGCGAGCATAAATGGATCCGTCAGGGCTCACTTGGCGGCCATGCTGTGGACGCCCCAAACAGACTACCGGGAGAGATAATCGTCTGATCGTGACACATGCACGAACAGCTGCAACAACGTCTTTTCCAATTATCTACAGAAAAGTGGAACCTTGTCACTTCTTTTACCAATGGTAGAGAAATTTGCATGCACGGCAACAACTATGCGTTCTGCCATTTTGGGCGTCGTTTGTAATGATGCTGTGACAAAAAAGCATGGACGGCTACGTATTGGCAACTTATCGTCTTTGGTTCTCGTTGTTGTTTGGTAATGGACAACTGCCATATTAGAATGTGAATAATAACTGATGAACGTTTCAATTCCGCCATTATTGTTGAGAGACATACTACTCTCACTACTAACATAGTGGTTTGGGGAGCCAGTTGTATATCAGTTGATTATTACTAATAAAGGCGTAGAGACATTAACAGCACAGCATTCAGAAAATTCTGTGCCCTCATATGTTGCCATATGCGATGCCTCATGTGATAATAGAACGGCAAACAGCATTTTCCAACAAGATAATGCTCGATCGCACACGACTAGAGCTTTCTAGGAATGTTTTCATCACATTTCCTTACATCCTTAAGGAAATATAGAAACGAGTATTTGCGGGACTAGATGAGAGGCCAAGTTCGACCAACTACGAGTATGAGGTGTCTGAATGGCAAATGCTACATCTTTGGATAAGTCTATTACATGATAACAAGCATATTGGTGCCCTGTATGCCTTCATGCTACTCCGTATCATCGTACGTATCCAGGCAAGAGAAGATTGTACAAGGTATTAAAGAATTGCTTTGAATTGTTCCACTGTTTCACAAGAAATTTTCGCTTCGTTATGATATTCTAATCACTTATTATCGTCATTATGTTAATAAAGTTTTATTCGATTCCAACGTCGCAAACTGTATTCTATAAAGAAAAATAAATACGCTAATGAATCAAACTTTTATGTTATTTGTAATCAATTTTGTTTATTGCGTACTAATACAATGATAAACAGGGCATTTTATTATGGTAACGACAATCGTAAACGATAATGAGGAATGCTGGATAAACTCACGAATTAAAGCTTATAGTGAATCTCCAGTCGTGATGCAATCATTGCTAGAACTGCATGTCAGTTGTTTGCATGAATATTGCTAGCAGTTTACAAGTGTCATTTCAAAGAAATCGAATGTGTAATTTACAATGGATTGTAAACATGCAGATATGTATTTTTATTTTAATTATTATATACTTCACGATATTTACGCGTGTTAAATATGGCCCTTTGGATTTCATATATTTTTGTGAAAGAAGTAACTTTTCGTGGATTTATATTACATTTTCGGTCTCGACTGGGGTTGACAACTAGTCCTCAAAATTCGGATTTAACCCGCTTTTAAAAAATTACTTATAGAACCGGAAATCAGTTGTAAAACCCAGTTCTACCAAAGTAAAATGATGCACAATTTTCATTTTCCAAAAGGAAAACTAACGCAAAATATAAACCGTTCATTTATTTAATATTTTAAATTTTATTTCAAAGGATAAAAATATTAGTAAAATTTTCCTATTAAAAATTTAGAAACGCAAAATTCAGTTTTTAGTCTCTGCACGTGGCAATTACGATATAGCGAAAGAAAGCGACCTTTTGCCAGAATTTATGAGCGAGATGAAAAACAAACTGATACCAAAAAATAATTCACAATATTTTAATATGAGTGATGAATTCAAATACTACGAAGCTATTGATATCTTAACTAAAATAAAAAAAATAAAACAAAAACAAAATGTAGACCTTTTGCACAAGCAATATTTACGTCAAAGCATCAAACGTTGAATCCGAGCACGTTTTCTCAGCTTTAGCTTTTTTTTGGTCTAAACTTTGAATAAGAATGTCCTCCCAAAAGGCTCAATGCTCATTAATTTTTAAGGCGCTATTTTCAAAATAAAAATAATTAATTTATTTCCGTTTTATTAAAAGACTCCTAATTTTTTCACTTATATAAAATTATTTTCTAAGTTCTTTATTTTTTAAATAAATTATAAATTGTGTTTCTTAAAGTTACGAAATATTTTGGTTTGAAATTTGAATGCATTTAGAAATAGATTTATTGTATTTTATCTGTCCTAAAAGTGTTAATTTTTTGCGATTAGCTAATAGCCATATTTATTTTAAATGAACACTTTTCTTTCGTTGATTCTAAAGTTGATTTTTTTATTATTCTATTTTTAAAATATAAACCAAAAATATAAACCAAAAATATAAAATAATAATTCCAAAAATATAAAATAATAATTATTGTATACGGCAACGCAACATATGGATGATCTGCCAAAGAGGGATGTCTTCCGAGAGATCTTGTATGGGAAAATTGCCCCTATTTAGGTTTATAAACGTAAAGAAAACTCGGAAACTAGTGGCCAGCCCGTTGGCGAAGCGAGAACCGAGTACCAGTGTTTAGTGGTATCATCCACTCGGTCACTGGTGGGCACATCAATTCCAAGTTTATTGTAAATTTAAATTTACTCTTTTCATACTTTTATATGTAAATAAAGCTATGTTGTCTATTTTATTGTGTAGAAAAAAATAGTTAGTTTCTTTTTCAGAACCGATTTTATACGATTTTATCTTTTTCAGAAACGATTTTCAGAACGTTTTAGGCCATGACTTGGTTCTGGAATCGGTTTTAAAGTTTTCGATTTTTTTAAATAACCCTAGTCCCTACCCTTCATTAATATTTTGTAGCATATTTTTCATACTGTCTACTAAGAAACCTGTAAAAATTATCTGCGATTTTTTCCTGAGGGAATGTATATATTTAAAAACTACAAATTCACTTAGTTCACATATTTCCCGTTTGTAAAATTCAGCAAATAAAGTCTAAAATTAAACCTGTGTCCTCTAGCTGTGTAGAAAGCTATGAAAATTTGAATACATTTTGAGTTGATCAGATTATTAATAATTTTATAGATTTTCGTTCTGGTATAAAATGGCCCCATATTACACACAAAAAAAAAAAAAAAAAAATTTACCTATCTGAAGTAATCAGTTCAGCTCTGTTAGAGATCGGAGAACTTTTATAAGTCCAGGAGTCGCAAAATAAAAATGGTAAACTTTTTCGCAGAAGTTTTTCAAGAAAACCTTTTAGAATAAAATCATAAGAAGATATTTAAAACGTTCATCTAATATCATCGTATCCTTATTTTTAAAAAGCTTAAAAGTTCTCTTTTGTAGTATTTTATTTACTTATCCCTCTTAAATTATTAACAACAAGATTCAATTCTATAAATAAATGGTTTTTGGTACGATTTATAGTATCTTTTAAATAGTTTATGAACAGAATGTCTTATATGATGTCAAAATTTGTCTTTACCACTAAAGATGACGATTGTAACGTCAAAAAAATATATTAATATTAGAAAATTTGTGACTTTTACTTCCTATGTGTTACCGTTTCATGGGTAATTTTTTTTAACAATGACTGTATTTATATCTTTATTAATTAATATACAAGTCCCCACTATTCATAAAAGCACTAAATTAGAATTGTAAATTGTGATTTATAAACGGATAAATTATACATTAAACACTTTTAATTTTTTTATCATATTTGATCATATTTTTTATCATCCTAATAAATTTTATTTCAAAAAAATACTTTTGTATATTATACAGAAATCTTGCAGTTTAATTAAACATTTTTATTCGATTATTCCTGATAATTGCAATTTTTGTTTTCAGTATAATAAAAATTTTATTAAAATTGAAATTAACTTATTTATTACTATTAAATAATAAGTCTGTGTTGGCTTGAAATTCTATTACTCTAATAGAGTATTAAAACAACACAATATTTAGTAAATTCGTCAATTATAAATATGTAAATAATTTTTCTAATTGTACAAACATGTAAAATGGGTAAAATTTTCCTGAGTGAATCCTGAGTAAATTTTCTCAATTCTGTAGGAACTAAATACTGCAGTGGCGAACCAGTGACCGCGCAATAAAAAATATTTGGTAAATTTCAAATCATTGTATATGCAATGTGAAAGCGTGATCCTAAACCTGTCATGAAAAGTCTTAAAGGTTACTAATTATAAATCTCAGAAAAAATGTCATCAAATAAACAACAGCAGACTTCTCATCAAACGAAATATTTGTTTCCGTTTTAATCACACTATTAATTCCTTCTCACGTATATAGAATAACAATAAAAGTTAGCAAAATGCATAAAAATTTTACTTTATATATTGAATTATGTGAATTATTCAAATTAAATATTTGACCCTTGAATAGAAAATTGAATTCGAAAATAAGCAATTTTTCTAAATTTCGAATTCAACTTTGATCCATCTTCGGGAAAAGATTTACCATCGCTGATAAATACTATAACAAAAACGTAATTAACAGTTAGTGAAAAATGTTAATTTATCAATTTAAATAATAGAAAACTATGAATTGGACAAAATAAAAATAAGAAAGCATTATCGTACAGTAATTCTGGTATATTTTTAATAGAATAAAGTCTACTTACGTTTTGATTATTCAGCTGTTGTACTTTTATTATTTTTTAATTTGTCCAAAGTTCAAACATGAAGTTAGTTCAAAATAAAAGCATTTTCGTTCGTTACGTGTTCATAAAATAAAAAGAAATATAAATTAAACTTACTCAAATCAAGTAAACATAGATCTTCCTAAATTAAAAAAATAATAATAATAATATATAATAATCTTATTTACAATGCTAATGAATTTCTGTTTTTCTTTTATCGTTCTGAATTCAAAACTTAAATTTAATAATATATTTAAGTACTGATTCATTAATGATATTCATAATTAATTTATTTTTGAGATATGCACAAATTTTAAAATCTGCTTATAAATCAGGTAATAATTATAAGTGCAAAAGTTTTCTAAACTTAATACTGGTAAAATAACTAATGCATAATATTAGATTATTCTCATTTAATTTTTATACATCTAGTTAATTTTTCACAAATGATATTTAAACTTTAGTGTAATTCATTATGATTAGGAAATTTAATTCATTTTTAATTATCTTAATAGAATTGTTGTGGTATATTACAGGAATTGTTACGCCGAAAATAAATTCTAAATATTTTACGAAACTTTGAAAATTATTATTTTGATTTTTTATGCAAATATTATTTATAAATATTTATGGTTTAGTGTTCATAAGCAGTGGTTTTAACCGGTATGCCACAAAGGTCTCATAGATGTTACACAAAATTCTAAAAAGTAATCAAAGAATGCTAATTCTTTCTCTATTTATTATTATTATTTGTATATTTTTTACATGAAAAGTGAAGATGTTCAGCGTTTATGAATAAGATAATTTCGATGGCAAACTGCATAGTGATGAGTCACCAAACACTTATGAATGTGTAATAACTCAAAAACATTGAGAACCACTACACTAAAGAAATGTTAATTAACGATCTCAATAATTTCTATTTACATTTTAGTATATGCTACTGCATGTTTTTCACGAAGTTAACTGCTCTTTTGTAAAATATTTATAAAAAGAAAAATCTTGAAAAACAAGAACGTATTGCATTCTAAAATAGAAATAATCCATATCAAATGTAAAAAATTTTATTGCAAATATGTGTATATATATACGTGTGTGTATAAAGATTTTAAGTTAGTTCTATATGTATACTTGTGATTTCTATGATATTTAGAAGCTTAGTAAATACGTATATATCATGCTTACCGCAACACATAACAATGCATAACTATTTACATTTCTGTGTTTTATATACATTTACTCTTATTTTATATAAGAATTTCATATTTGTTTCAATGTTTGCAATAGTGGCTCATAGCGTCTAATACGGAGTGAACTTGAAAGAAGGCGCGCAGCACGCAACCATAATAAAATCGTTTAGATTTCATCTAATGTTTTGATCGGCACTGTTTTTTTGATTAATATTAAGTTAAAATTAATGTTTTATCAAAGATCACCGCCGATCAAAACATATGAAATAAATACGATTTTATTAGGATTGTGTTCCGCTCGCTCTCCTGCGACAATAGAGAGGTTGCGGTCCAAGTTTTCAACACGAAAACGTGTACGTCGGATGTTCAGCACCGCCTTTCTATGAGCCTAGCAGTTTGATAATGGAGCAGTTTGGAACGTCGAGCATGATTCTACGGACGTTATCGTCCGTAGAATCATGCTCGACGTTCCAAACGCCATTATCAAACTTCTAGGTGTATAGGAAGGCGGAACTGAACGTCCGACCGACGTACACGTCAGTGGCGTATCGTAGTGGGGGCGGCCCGCCCCGGGCGGCATTTTTTAGGGGGCGGCAAAATTTCACAATAAATAATAATAATATCTTGTAAAAATTTGAAACATCCTAATCTATACTTGCATCGCGCATATGATAGTGCTATCGTCCGGACAGTCCGGGAATCGGCTCGCCGGGTGAACTAGTAGCTTTTTCATCCGAGGAATTCCAGCGAAACCTGTTGACCTTTTGCTTTTTTTTTTTGCTTGTAAGATTCATTCGCGTTCATATACACCATTAATATCCAACATAACTATTTTAAACAGGTCGCTCCACTACCACCGAATTTTTCATTGCTTGTTCTGTGACAAAACTGAATTTTGGTCTTTTAAATTCAAATACCTAAATAAGGGGGGGCCGAAATTTTCCTCCGCCCCGGGCGGCTGACACCCACGGTACGCTACTGGTAAACGTTTTCGCGTTGAAAACTTCGGCCACAACCTCTCTAATGCCTCCATATTAGACGCCAAGAGCCGTCATTGAATATTTCTGAACCTCACAGCAAGCATATAAAAATGTAAATACCTTATAGGGCGTATATATTTTAAAGTACAGTCTTACAGGCTATGTGTGGACAACATATAAAACATCACAATTAGCCTATAAAAAACATTTTGATACATGAAGAAAATGTGATTTTTTGTAATGTGACATATGATGTAATTTAGAAGAAATTTCACAGTTAAAAAGATTCTGAACTGTTACACATATAGAAATGTATTAAGTTTTAAAGAAATATGAAAGATTTCATTACTTATAATTTATATGTATTAATGGAATACTGTATATCTTATAACTATAAAAAAATTAAATAAATATTTTAAGAATGAAAAATTTTTTATATTGGATATAAAATTTTTATTTACAGAAATTCTATTTCTATCTTGGATATGAAATTTTTATTCTGGATATTGCATCTTTTATTTTTAAATCTTATTTAGTAAAGCAGTTAGTCCACTTTCCAGTTACAATAGAAGGAACTGCAAGCAGCATATATAAAGTGTCATTGAATGAAGACGATAGTTCCATAAGTTAATCTCCTAAAGTATTTTTTAACGCAAGTGTACTTTTATAATGAATAAATAATATATAAATCTTCATACATAAACTTTAGAAATTCATAAACAATTATCGAGATGTGTTTAGACATAATAAAACATTATGTTTTATCATATTAACTTACAAGTATCATAAAATAAGAAATGAAATGAAGATTGAATTATCCTTTCGTCCTTTGTCTAAACACTGTTTTTATTTACTATAAAGCTAAATAAATACTTTATTTTTAAAGAGACTGTAATTGAGATTTAAATCTTCTGATTTCTCTATAATAAAATATTAATTTCATGTCTAAATGGTTAATTTAGAAAAACTGTTAAAAGTTAATAAAATCTATTAAAACGTATGTTAACAATATGATACAAGAAATAATCACATGTGTTGGATAAGTTTGTTTATTCAGAGAATGAAACTCATATTTGTATTTATGATTTGTGATTAATACGTTATAAAGCATGTAAGAAAAAAGCAGGTAAATTAAACGTCTGCATTTAAAAATAAACTAAAGAAAGAAGAAAAATTAATTTCCTATAAACTAAGAAGTTAATTATTTGTTTGAGAAAAATAATTTTTATAGTGTTTATTTTGCGATTTTAATTTAGGAGTAAGCAAATTGTAATTAAGATCAATTGAAAAATCTAGTTTTAGGTAAAAATCGAAATAAATAAAATATTTGATTTAAACATATAAAACTGTTAGACAAAAATAAATCATTTACAGGAAAACAATAATATTAAATTCAATTTATTTTTAAGCGATGTCTCGTTAAGATTTTAAATTTTTTCTCTTAAAGCATGTCTCGTATGGTTTGTCTGATCATAATTAAAACTTTTTTATTCTGACATATCCAATCAAAATATCCGTTTATTGAAGGTTTCCAAATTTGGTAACTTTATGAAAATAAATGTGAAGAAAAGAATTATCGGCTTGTAGAAAAATTAGTTTTAGAATCATTACTAAAAATAAGTCCGCATTTATCAGTCTCCATAAAGTTAAAGAAATAAAAATAAAATACAAAGTTTAGAAATATTTTTAATGTAAAATAGTCTAAAAAAATTAGACATTCGTATGATTTTACCGTATTGCAACTTGTCGCAATCGCAGATCGAATTTTATTATATAATTTCAGAAAAAGTTCTAACGAAATCAAGACTGTTTTAATTTTTATTTATTCTTCCATATTAATCATTTCAGATCACTAACACGAAAGATTAATTAGAAAGTTCCAATATTTAAATTTCTTTAACTGTTTTTTTTTTACTGACTGTGTCACCGGTATTACTAATGTTAACGATTGAAACTAATTTTTCCCTGTATAAAGTTTTTTCGTAACGTTTTTATAGCAATTTTAATTTTGAAAATATTTATTTACATAATCATTTATATAAAATATATGTATAAATAATCGTTAGGAAGGATAATTTTCGGTTATCCTCTAAAACCTCTGTATTATTCATTGAAATCTATTATTCGTAAGTGGAATGTCCATTTAAATAAGCCATAATATCTTGTCTGTTTTCTAAGGTTTAATATATATTACAATAATTTTTTTTTTTGCATTTTTTATGAAATCAATTTCGTTTCCATTCTGTTTCTTCATTTATTTGTTCTTTTGGAATAATATTACATAATATTAATCTAACTTAATCCAATTTAATAATTTATTACACTGAACATTTATTTATTTACAGAATTATTTGATGAGTTTCTTAATATAAAAATGACCAATTAAGTTAGAAAATTTCTATTAAGACAATTTTATCACGCATAGAACTTGTCTATAAACTAATTAAACATTTTTATTCTATTAAAAATTAAAATTTTATAAAAAATTTATTATTTTTGAATACTTTTATCTCATATAAAATCATATTGTTTGAATTTATAGCTAGTGTTCTAATAATCTTTAAATGTTTTTATTGTTTTTGTCTTGTAGCAAAACATAGAAAAAAATACATTAAAAATACTGTTTGTGAAAATAAATCTTTTAAGTGAAATTTGTCTTTGTAAATAATTGTTGATATTGTTTATTTTGTACTGTACGTGATATATAAAAGCAGACAGTTTCAAATTATGCGAAGAAAATATGCAACTTTTGGACCTCAGTTTATTTAATTAACTCCATCATATTACAAACTGTCAAATTAATTTTATATTACAAATAATAATACGCAAATATTTCACAACTTGTTGCTTCCCACGTGTTAAGGATAACTTTTCAGAAATGAGAAAGAATAGGATGAAAAGAAGAAACAAAAAGAAAAGACATAAAAAATTATGTATTGTGATATATATTTTAAGATTTAAAACAATGGTTGTTTAATAATCATGCTATTTATAGATAATATTGTTAACTATCATATAATCATGTTATTGGTCCTTCTTATTATTTAAAATTTTTACCTATTGATTTTATATTCAATAGCCTAAATTTCTTCTTTAAATGATGAAAAGTCTACTAATATTCAACTCGTCATCTGTCTGAGGAAAGTGAAATATGTAAACAAGGATGTTATCGTTATACAGTAGTATTAAGTCCAATTCTCGTTGCATGAGTGAAAGTTCAATGGGAACAAGTCTAGTTACCATAGCAACAAAGAGAAAAATAAATGCACACAAATAAGTTGATAGGACAATACCAAAGACAACAGAAACTGGTAAATTTACGAGCACTTTCAACAAATAAAAAGCTTTTAGATTTAAAAGTAGCACAAAACTCTTGATTTCAAATGACTTACGGTTCCATTATTGAATGTTTATAGTACTAATAAAACCTACCATTTGAGTACATTTAATAATTAAATAAAACTTTTGAATATATATATTATTAGATTATATAGTAAAATAAAAATTATAAATAATAAAATAAACCAATCAATCTAAATTATTTAATTTTCATCACATTTAATGTATCTGTAGAGAGGAATTTTCTTTCGATCTAATGTTTTGATCCAAAATTTATATAAAACCTAATTTTAACATAACAAAAATTTATAATAAAAATTCAAATTAATTATTTGTACAAAACAGCTAATGTATATTTATTATTTATTATATTTTTATTTATAAATATTATATACTTTTAAAATTTTATTTTCGAACTTTTAAAAGCACACATAATATATCTTTGAGGTTATGGCTCTCATATTTATGAATTATTTATAAATACATATATATGCATATGAGTTTTATATTTCATACATTTAAAATATTTTAATAAATATCTGCTTTTTAACTTTATAAAATTTATTAAAATATGCTGAGAATTATTTGACGGTATATAATTTTAGAATAATTTATTTTTAATTCAATTTATTAAACCAAAAATAATCATTGTATATTAGAATAATTTTATTGCATGCTTAAATACAGTATAAATGAGGAACAAAATTTCATGCAGGTAAAATTCATAAACTTAATTGTTTATTAATATCCTTTTAGAAAGCAAATATTTATTTATCTCTGCAATTTAGAAAAGAATTGAAACTGAAATATACAATACATTTGTCTTATTTTCCTTTTGAAAGTTCTTCGGAAGACAATGATTTTTATTTATTTGTGCTTTTTTATTATTAAACGAACATATAGACAAAAATCAGTTTTTTTTTCTAGATAAAATCTATATTTTGATATAATATAGTATTATTAGAAGAAATAGTGCAGGGTTACAGATGATTACAGGAACTGTATTAAATTATATTATTAAACTAAATATAAAATTTTTAAAGGTCTATTTCATTACATATAAACTTATTTGTTGAATATATAAAATAAAGTATTAAATATATATAATATTAATAGTTAATATTTTTACTATTATGCTATTTTTAAATTTATATTATTAATAATTGAATTAACAATCATATATAATTTTACATAAATTTAATACATACAAATTTGCTCTTAGATATAGGCAAGATCACATTTAAATAACTTAAATACTACTATAAAAAATAATAAAAAGTAAAAACATTAAATTTTATAAAAACTGGTTGACTACAGTATTTTCGAAAACATTTCATAATACGTTTTATATGACTTTAAAGAAAATTTAGAATTATCAATTCATATAACGATAAGTATAATAAAATAAAATATAGTAATATAGGAAATAATAAATAAATTTATTTATAATTTGTATATTATGTTTCTTAATTACTTTAACAGTAATTAATTTTATTCTGCGCTTATTTAGCAAATTGTTGGTCCAGGCCTTAAAGCGACTTTAATACAGCTGGATAAACAAACCAATGACATAGTCTGTTTCACAAAAAAATGAGATATATCATTGGCTTGTTTATCCAGATATATTAAAGCCGCTTTAATAGGTAACGAGGCAATAAACTTAACGATCATTAATTTAAAAATATTAATTTTTAAATAAGTATTTTTATTTTATTATTTTCTGAGTAGAATTTTTTTTCAGTTAAAATATTGGAATTAAATTTTTACAAAATTACTACTAATAAAAGAATGACAAAAACTATAATTAATAAAAATCAAATTTGTACGTTCTAATTGAATTCCATAGTTATTCATCATTTTACTGTTAATTAAAACAAATTATTTCTCTTTGAGAAATGATTTAGAGATAATAAATTATATTTCTTCAACAATGAAAATAATGATATTTTCATATTTATAATGGAATTAATTAAGTTAAAATGAAAGAAGCTAAATTTCATTTTTTGACTAAAATATACTGTACATTGTTATGCTTATAGATTCTTTATTAGTAAAACTTCGAGGATTTAATTCTTTTGTCAGAGTCTTTACAATTAATTTAAATTTTTTAAATGAAATGTAAAAGTTTAACTTTTTTTAATTAAATTTTTCTGTTTTGTTTCTTAGTTTTTATTTAAAGTTCATTATCATGAATGAATCGTGATATGAATAATAACACTGTTTTTATTTAGAAAAGCGTCTTTGTATCTAAAAATAGTGAATGTTTAAAAGAATTTTATTTGCATAAAAGCGTATTTATTATTCAGTACTATTCTAACGCCATTTCCACTTCTTTTGTTAAGGTTCATGTCACATCTTATCAAAATTATTTGTAATAATTTCTCTTACATTATTATAATTACATTTAGCAATTTTTATTCAGTTCACGTCGAGTAAATTTTTCATTAAAAAAATATTCCCTACCTTATCGAAGATAAAACGTTTGTTTAACTTAAATAAATTCATTCAAGCATTTGTAATAAATTTTGTTACAAGTTCTGTTTAAATATATATTTCTTTCTGAAGTTTTTATATTTGTATCATAACATAAATTAAACGCTGATTTTTAATATGTCAGTAAATGAAACTTCGAGAGAAAAATTTTATTTTATCGAGTCTAAATTTAGTTGAGGTTAGTTTTACATGAGTCCATTGCATTCATGAAAGAGTACTTATTGGAGTCGTTAAAGTTGTCTATCTGCCCGTCTACACCCGCAATTTTGTACTGACTGAGCGGATTTGATGAGGACTGATAACAAAGCATTAAAAGAATTGATGAGATATTTTTTTCTGAAAAATTTCGACTTTGAAATCGGTGAATACTCTCTAATTGAAAAATGACACCTTTAGTCATTTTTAATATTTAATAAACTTGGATCTAAAATTTATTAACAGTTAACACCTAATTTATCTATTTAAAAATAATTAAATGGAAAACTCTTTCTATATAGTCTAATACAACGGTTCCCAACCTTTTTCGGGTGGCGACCCCTTTTTATAAAAGCCAAGTGTCCCGCGACCCCGATACAATTGAAAAAGGCATTTTTAATAAGGTAATTAAAAAAACAACGAAATTAGTTTTTTTACTATAATTTTATTAAAATTGTTTAATAATTTAATGCGATGGTTGAAATTGCATGTTATTAACCAGTTTCAAAATTCGCGGGAGAGTTTTTGTTAACGCCAATCTCATGTCATTCTCAACATTTAATTTATTTCTCTCAAACTCTCAACACATGTTTCAACCAACTGTGACAGAATAGCGTACCTAGATTACACTTATTTTAATTTTAAAAAAATATATGAAATTATTCAAACTTCAAGACTGATGTCTTGAAGTTTGAATAATTTCATAAATTAAAAATAAAAATTGCATTATAGTGAATATTTTTTTTGTTTACTGTATAAGTTGGCGACCCTACAGAAAACCCGTCGCGACCCCCTTCTGGGTCGCGACCCATAGGTTGGGGACCCGTGGTCTAATATAATAAATTTTGTGCAAAGTTTCTATAAGATTTTGCGTGTCGAATGCTCTAACGATTATCGTTATAACTTATATATTAAACTTTCTTTTTTCTAATAAAATTTTATTCTAAAGTGGGATCAATTTCTGATATAATTAAAATTTACAGTTTTTCAGTCTTGTTTATAAATCCATTTATAGACAAGACTTTGAAAAATAGTATATTCTTATAGGGGCCCAATTTATGGTCCCAAGAAGCCCAAGTTATTTGATATGTTAAAAGACGTAAAACAGATTGCTTATAATCATTATTTTTCTTCCACTTTCAATTAAAAATTAAGAAATATAAAATTAGTTTAAAAACTATATAAAAAGTTAAGTCGTTTTTATAAATTTTATAAATAAATCGATTCTTATCCATTTTAACTGTGATATCAGTTCTAATAATTAATATAAATAGGCTTATTTAAATTTTATATTTTAATTAATCAGTTATATTTCTACTTTATTTCAGAATCGTGACTGTAAATCAGTTAGTATATAAACTTAATTTAATTACATTTTTCTATTAATGTTAATTTCCTGCATAAAGAACTGCAATAAAGAAGATTAAAAGCTTTTTTCCCGTTCTTTAATTGCCTATTGTATTCTACAATTGTTCGATAATGCAATAGAATAAAAATGTATCTATTTTAAATTTAATTCATTTTTCGGATTTTGCCATACGTAACTGCACATGTGACATGTATTAAGATATATGATGAGATGAATACGTCTATTATATTACAACATGTTCTTGTATTTGTTGACAATTCACTTTAATAGCATTAATAATTTATAAATGCTCCTAATTAATAAGTCTCTAATTTACTAATGAAAATGACTTCAGGAATCTCTAAAATGTATTCATAAATGTTTTTATTAAATTTTTTTGATATTTTATTCTTAAAATTTTTTTATTATCTTTTTCATTTCTGTATCATAAACACTTCTCATATTCCTCATCTTAAACATCTATAAATTATTAATGTGATAATAAATCATGTAAAGAAGATGATTATGTTACTTTGCTTTGTGACCATTTATAAGACTTTAAAAAATAATAAATGACTTCGCTGATATTAAAAGTACTATCGTATCTTTCTTATCTGTCACTGTTTGTAATATCGAAAAATAAATTAAGATATTTGCTTTTACACAAAGTTTTAAAAAGAAATTTAACGATAATTTTCCGAAGTTTATTATTTCTGCAGTTGTAATATTGTAAATTATATATTAGCTTAATTTTTTATGAATTTAGTTATCAGCTTAAAGCAAAACTGAGTCAAATTAATACATTTTTTCTACAATTTGAAATTTATACTAAAATTGATTATTTTTAATATCATGTACTGTATTGATAGTATAATTTTTCTGCATGATTAACGATAATTTTATTAGTAATTTGATTCGAAATGTCAACAATCTACATAAAAAAATTTTGATTATATTAGTTTCTGTTGTTTGTCAGTGAAAATATTTTTTGTTGAAAATTATTAATTTTTATTTAATTCTACATGTTAGCATTATGTTAAACAGGAAGAAATAATTTAATATTATTATATAATAGAAGACTTTCGTTGCAAATTAAGATTTCTGCTTTTGTAAATCCTTAATATTATGCATTGAAAATGACTATGCAATTTTCTCTTAATTTAATTCTATAAGCTTAGATAAGATGCTCTTTTGTCCTATTCATATTATATTTTCATTCAATGCAAGCACAATACAGTAGGAACTAACAATATAAACAGTATTTACTTATAATGCTGTAATAACCTCATCGGGTTCATCTAGTGAATGCTTGTCAAGCTTTCTACTAGGAAGTCTAGGAGTTCTATTCTTTCTAGAATAGACTCTTTTCCCAATTGGCTCCTTTCTATATTCTAACAAATAAGAATGGAAAATAAGGTTAATGAACAAAAAATGCCCGCATTGTACACTTATAATGAATGTAAAAGTAAAGATCTAAATTTTTATTTTACAAAGTTTTGTAAATTAATTAAATCAGTTGTATTTTTCAATTTATGAAATAATATAGTGAGTTAATGATTTTTTACTTATAATAATAAAAATTGAATATTTAATAAATTATTTTTAAAAATAATTTAATATAATAAAAATATTGATAAACAACGTCTAAATTTAGAGTAAATAAAACATCTTTTTAATGTTTTATTCAGACCAGATTTTATTATTATTTACATATTTATAGTATTTAACTGCAGAAAATCTAATTATCTTTGTCTGACCTGTTCAAAAGAGTTTTAAAATCTTTAAGAAATTTTTAATGCTTGTGGTAGTTTGCTCATATCAAAATAATTTAGAAAAATTAAGCAGTTTATTAGATATTGATATAATAAAATTATAATTATTAATGATAATATGTAAATTTATTGTTTAACGCGAAGAAATCTTTATCTTCATTATATTATAAATCAAAATAGAATAGAAATCACGTTTTTATTTCTAACAGAATTTTTTCAAAATTTTAATTTCTTAGACAATATTTATATTGTGAATTTAAATTATTTTATACCTTTAAAATTATTTTTTTATACATTATCCATACATTTTTATTCTGCAAAATTAAAAACAGTTTTATTTGCAAATTATTCAACATTATGTTTGTTTACTTTTACATTATTTACTTATTTATCTCGCATTTTATTTTATGTCTAAACATATAAATTTAATTACTTGCAAGTCCAACTTAACTTATATGACTTAAGATATATTTTCTATAAAAATATAAATATCTTTCTTTATTTTAGCATATAATTGATTTCATATTAACTGCGTACAAAAAATTCTAATTAACTTGCAACGAGAATTATTTAGAAATCAAAACAATTCTCATATTTCTGTTATCGATTATTAATCCTTCTCTTTTGGGATGCATAGTCAAATAACAAAAAACTGTAATTGGTTCTTTGATGGAACTAAGTTTTTATATTTACAAAAAGGGAATGAAGTCTAAAAGGATTTTATGAAAAAAAATTATTAGTTCCAATTCTAAATTAGTATTTCATGAATATTTTATCATACAGAAAATGAAGCAATTTTCTTACAAATAAAATATAAATGGATGAATATTGTTGACTTTTAGCTCTCTAATATAACGATTCGTATTCGATTTTCTATATTTTTCATTTTATTTCTTTTCCATTTTTTCTCTTTCTTTTCTTTACATTTTTAACGCTAGACAAATGTTATGAGAGGAAATAAAATTTGCTTTTTAGATGCTTTTTTTATAAAATGTGAAGTGATGCATTAATAATATTGTAAATGTGACTCTTTTTATAAATGTTTTAATAAGAAATTAAGATATTTCACGCGTGATTTGTTACAAATGATATGCTATAATTATAAATTTATTAATAAAAGACATGTAACAGTATAAGAGGGTAAAACTATTTTTGAAATCTGTAAAAAAAAACTTCTACAACATGATTTTTAAAAATAGCGACAATAAATAAATTTCTTTTGGATAAGGCTATATTTTATGGCTTTTCAGTTTTTCATATTTTTCACTTGATAGTAAAATAACTACATGTTGAATTAAATGCTTAATTTTTTTTAATAAATTGTATTATAAAATGTGTAGGTTTATAAATTCTACATTCATTTTAAACAGATTTATTTTTTATTAAAATTTTTATTTCAAAAATTAATTATTTGTTAGTATTTTATGGATACTTATTCTTAATATATTAGATACGAGATCTTTTAATTTATGTGGGTGTTACAAATGATCAAAAATAAATTAAAGAAGAAAAATTAGTTTTTTCCCTTTAATTTAGAATTAAAAACCTGTAATAGAATTTAAGTATTTAAACCCATATCTTTTTGATATATTTTCTGTTCCTTCAATAACTATATTCCAAACCGTTTTTAAATGACAACTTATTAAGAAAAGCAAATAATTAATATAAAAATATTCAATATTTAGGCAGAATTTTAATTTTTAAAAATAATTTATGCTAGATCGAGTGACAGTGGATTTAGTCTCATTATGAGAAATAAACAACTGTTTAATATATAATTATACCATTCTATGTAATTTAATAAAATAAATAATATTAAAATTACTTATTATTATTTTAATGTTTTATAAAAAATTTTAACTTTTTTAAAACAATTTTCTTGAAAAATTCGAAATTTTAAATATCATGAATATTCATTACACTTTGTTTAAAGTAATTATTATTAACTGTAAATAAACTTAATGTGTATAATTAAATGAAGTAAATTTTCATCATTAGACTTAAATATTTATATTATTAATAAATGAAAATTCATATACATATACAAATGTATTTTATATAATTTTAATAAATAAAATTTTACTTTGTATTGCAGTTCTTCAAAAAAAAAGTCAATATAATCTTTTTAGATTAAAAAAATTTTGGCTTTCTTATTGAATATAATCCTAGAAACATGTTTTCATTATAAAGCAGAATTTAAATTTTTATTTATTTGAAATTTAAAAAAAAATTATGTTAATTCAAATTACTTTAAGAGTGAATTTTCCGCAATTAACCCATTTAATGAGGACTTCATAAATAAAGTCATTAGATTCATAAAGCAAGGGTTTTCTTTTCTTTCTTTCTTTCTGTCTTGTCAGAATAATACGAACAATTTTTCTGCTATTTTATACAATAAAGTCCGTCATCTATTAGTTTTATCTTATTTCATCTGTTGTTTAGTGTGAGATTAAATTATTTTTAATTAGTAAAAAGCATTTATTCTAGTTATTTAAATGTATAACAGCTTTTATTTTTTCTAGTAATTTAGAGGGAATTTGAAATCAATTTGTAAATTGATTATTATAGGTTTAATAATAATGAAATTTATATTATTTAAAATAGAAAATTTAATAATAATATATAATTTTACAGTTTGATAGTAGCAAAATTTTCACATGGGTATTTTCCGTTATAAAGTACTTTGTTCTAACCTTATGAACAGTCATAACGTTATAAGTGAAATCTCTCGTTATAAGGTGTAACGGTAGCCAATTGGAATAGTGCTTAATTGGAATGATGCTTATAACGGGCCGATAAGATGTAGCAAATATTTGAGAATTTTTTCAGACAACAAGCAAGAAGAAGATACTGTTTCATTTTTCTGACGTTGAAAGACTTAAAGTTATCCATGAATATAATCTAAACATACAGTATATCTAAAATTGGCATTTGGAACATTTTTGATATGAAATTTCATGATGTGATATAATCATTCTTGTTCCTTAGAGCTCTCTGCATAAACTCATATGCAAAATAATTTTCTAATTCTTTTGGATCCAAAACTTTCAAGGTTTATATAACGTTTAGGTTTGATTATTTGAATAGTTCTTGGTTAATAATTTCGTTTAGTTACGTTACTACTACCTTGAAGTTATGATCCATCGTCCGCTATTAGTCTCGTTTTCAAAATGTAACGTTGTAAGTATACAAGTGCTTAGAAGTAGGAATGAATCATCGTGGTAATTGGCTTCAATTGTCACTTGATTTTGACGTCACTACGTCTTTTTTCCTGTAGAAGAAGCTCATGATTGCGTTATATAGAGTCGACATAAATATGGCCTGGCGAAGCTTGCAAGATTCTTTTTCTAGGACTAAATTATAATATAATAATTTGCAGAAAATGATACATTGATCCTAGGTAAAAGTAGCATTGAAAATAATTATGAATAAATTTACTAAGTACATAATTGTCCTCAGAGTTATGCTAATTTCATAAATACTTATATTTGAGATCAGAACACATACATGTAAACCTGTGTTATATCGTATATATATACTGTATATCAGTACATACGAGTAATGCGAATAATTATACAATATAAGTGTTTCTACAGGAGAAAGAACGAGAGGCAGTGACATCAAAGCCACGTGACATCCACAGCCAATTACCGTGATGATTCATTCCTACTAAGTGCATGTGTAAGTATAATGAGCGCGAGAACGCCACCTATGATGTTTAACATTATAGTACTGTATTTAAAAATTTGTAAGCATAACGAAAAATATCATTGCATAAACGCTCTAATATTTTGTTTATTAAACGCCTATAAAATACTAATAATTAAAATACAAATAAATTACAAATATAAAGCTAAAGAATCATAAGTATTAGTCTTAAGAAATTATTAAATTATACTGATTCTTACTAATAGTATTTATCAATAAGCCTATATAATATATAGTATTTACCAAATAGTATTTTATACATATATTGGTAAATAGTATTTATAAGAATCAACATAATTAAGTATAATAAGTTATTAAAACTAATTGATCAAGTTCGCTTTATGTTCGCTTTTTGCTCATTTACAAACTTCATTTTCAGAAGGAGGATCTCTCAAACTTTAAATTATGTTGGATTAATTTGCGTTAATTATTTTCTAAAAAGCAAAATATATTTGGGATATCCATCACAGACAATTATATGAAAATGATCACGCTATTAGAACTTTAAAATCAACATAATTTTGTTCATCATAATCAACAACGTTGGACATAATTTCTTAAAACATTTCATCACTCGAAATGATGTTACTATCATATTAAACCTTATCTTTAACTAGTAATATTAAGGTACTTCAAAATTGAAAATCGTTAAGTATGCTGCGATTTTTAAAATGTTTCTTTTTTCAAAATTCCAAATTCAAAATGATAATTCTAAAAATGACCAACAAATGACTGTACTTCAATGATATTAACATTTATGTGACTTACCAAAGTTATCTCATTTTTCGAAGCGTACACTGGATATATAAAAAATTATTTTAATTTTATTTCCATTAAGCTACCTTTTAATTATTTTAGAATGATATATTTTTAAAAGCTCTTCTCTTACAATAATATTTTATCAAAAATGTTTTCAGTATGTTTTAAGATTATCACGCAAAAATAGACGATACACCGAGAAAACTCTTATGATAATAAATTGAATTTGAAATGTATGTTATTGATATTAATGTTATTGAATTTATTAATGTTTGAAATTATTATTGAATATTAATGTTATTATGTTATTGAATTTTTGAAATGTATATAACGTATTTTAACGTTATATACATTTTAAAAATTCAGAATAAAAATATATTAATAAAAACATGAAAATTTAAATATGTATCTGATTCAAATTTAATTAGGATCATACAGGTCTGATTCTTCAGCTCTGCATTTCTGTATATCTCATTAATTAAACAATAAGTTTATAAGCTAATACGCAAACTAAAAATGTAATTTCGTTCATTTGTGCTGTTAATAGAAACACGTTCTCTCTGAGCTTGAACATTACAATAAATATCATTTTTAACACAAATTTATTACAATTTATAAAAGTTTTCCTTTACTTTAAACGAGCAATAGTTTCACGTAGAAATTTGATTATTTGAATGTTTAAATAAAAATGTAATACTTGTTATTTATGCCAATTTGATCATTTAAAGAGAATAATTTTTCTTCTGGAAGAAAAATTGCTTCCAGTAAAAAGATTAATAATTTATATATCATATTTGATATATGTTACGACATTTTTAGCTATTTAAATTTTAACTTTTCAATTTAATACATTTTAAATTATTGTTTTATACTGATTAAATAAAATATAATAAGATTAAAATGTTGAGTTGATAAATTTTAGTTTTATTGGTAAAATTATAAGAAAATATTTAAAGTTTTAGTGTTTATTTAATTGTATAAAATCGAACTATAAATTAAAAAATTAGCAATTAAAAAAATTACGATTTTTAATTTGGTATATGTGACGCTTTACAGTTTGATAAGTCAACGATACTTCGTTTTGTATCGACAAAAATTAATATATTATACATATATATTATGTTCATTTCATCAATATCTTCGGAACTTTTAATTTTTCTACCTTTTAGATATTATTTAAATTGAATTTATTTATAGCCTATAATACAGGCATTTTTATTTTTCATGTATATACGATTACCCAATGTCTATATTTTGTATTTTTAATGCTTATTATTGACTAACCGATTAAGAAAATAAGAATAACAAATTTATTAAAATAAAAGCTATTCTTATGCTTATACATTATCCAAAAAATGTATCAAAACAAAAATATTTCGCAATCGATTATTACTTTCAACAGTTTTCTTTGATCTTTGCAAAACTGTCAGATAACGTAACTCGATTTTCACCCCATTAAACTGGATAGCAGCTATTTTACAGTAGTTTGCATTTTTACGCTGTAATAAAGATAACAAAAGAGATATTTAATTTCGGAGTGATTAGTTTTATTTAGAGCTCTCTCCTCTTATTAGAGAAGTTTAACAATTTTGATTTTTAAAGTCCACCGACTTAACATTCCATTTTTATCACTTGATTCACATAATTTTTATTCAGTTATAATATTGAATTTTTATTTTAACTAAAGTGTCGAGTGAAATAATTATATCCTATATACGATATCGGAATTAATTTAGAAATAAAATTAAAATCCTTGTTATAATTATCCCTATTTGAATTTTTATTTTGTTATTAGCATTAAAGTTATAAAACTTTTGCTTCTTTCTATGTAATCATTTAGAAAATTTGAAATTCAATATTTATATTTTTATAGTATCTGTATTTTGAGATAAGCTAATTACATTATTTCTTTAATTGAATAAAATTTGATGTTTAATATAATGATTTAGGCCTACAAAAAAATTACTTATCGTCATTTGTGCTTGTCAGTTCGGCCGAGAAAGAATTATCCAGTTAATTATAGCATTGTAACTTGCTTAATTACACCATCTCCTTTCATAGGCAACTGTTAAATTAATGAGCAGAATCATAAATTCCTTTAACGAAAGATGAGAAATGCTGAAACCAACTTGGAGATTTCATGTTCGAATTAAAATTATATCTTATTGTATATATTTTAAACATAAAATAATATATTTAACAAGCTTTTCATGTATAAAATATAATTTGTTAATAGCTTATGTTTATGTAGAAATTTAATAAATTAGAATAGAATAAATATTAGTTTTAACGCTTCATAATTGTAAAGCTCATATAAATAATTAATTTAAATAGTTATTAAACTGAAAAAATTAATTAATTTTTTTAAAAATAAGTGCGTAAGTTTGAAATTAATTTAAAATAATTTATTTCAAACTTAAATTAAATTTAAACTTTTGTTTAAATTCACAAATTCGTATTATGAACACAATTATAAAAATATTCTAATAGTAATAATTATTATTTTAATTTCTAATGAAATGATTTGTAAATTAATGTGCATTAAAAACATACAGAAGACTTATTTGCATTCTAAATACTTCATTATAAACCTTAACATGCTGCACGGAAACAATACATATACATATCTATAACCTAGCAATAATAAATCACTGAGAACGGAACCATAATAGCAGTTGTGGCTTGCAGAATAGATATAAAATAGCATCTTGATACGCTGATATACGTTATTACATGTATTATGAGGATTATGATTTTGATCGATTTTATTATTGTTGCCATTATTAAATAAGTCTGTCATGTTCGTAACTCATGGTTTTAAATTTTAGTAATTAAATTAACACTTTATTTATTCTTCATTATTGTTGCAAATTATTTTTGTAAATAGTTAAAAGCTAGCAAAATATACCTACTAATTTAAGCTAATATTTATAACTTCTAATAATTTCAATTAATTTATTTTGAAAAAAATGTAAATATTGATAGATTATTACTTAAAATTGTTTTCAAATATTTTATTTTGTTGAATATTTTGTAAATACTGAAATATTTACATTAATTTTTTTTTCAAACTTATGTAATGTTTGTTGTGTATATATGTTTTGTAAATGCTGAAAAAATATACCTGTGTTGCATGTTATCCTTAAAGTATTATCAATATATAAAAAAACCTCAAAGCTTGAGTGTGTAGGGTATAAGATCGACTTACATCCACCGTACACTTCTGAGCTTTCAAATGGCTATTTATCCACTATTGCGGAACTACAAGATAGTCTTCTAAGTGACGTTATTTTTTAAAAGATACTCGAAGAAAACGTTATAAAAACAATTTTATAGAATTATGTGAGTTTTGTTATAAAATAAGATGATCTAGAGAATAATTTTTCTCTTTCTCAAATAATAAAAAATTACTTTTGTGTACGAATAAAACTTTTGATTAAAAAATTTCTTTTATTATTAGTTAAATTTAAAACGTGACATCCGTCATTTAATATTAATTGCAACAAGTTAATATCCAATTTAAAATTATATAACGAAGATTATAAAATATTCTTCATTATACTATTGCCAATTAATGTAATTTGCAGAAACTCGTGAGAGCTTTAAAAAATAATTTAATCAATTTTCGTATATCAAAGTGATCTTATCTAATTATGTAATTTATATGCAGGTTCCGAACATTATTTTTTTATGTAGATGACATCTTTTGATTTACGTATAATTAATAGTTTCGTCATACTTTTTTTGTTATTTTTTCTAAAAGAGTATTAATAAAAATAATTCTTTACCGAAGTACTCTGTAATTTCATAAAGGGGAAAAATGCCTATAATCATTTTATGATCCTTATATAAATCAGATAAGTTTCGTATGAGATGAGTAAAGCACGTCGAAACGATCGATTTGTCTTTTAGTAAAACACTATACGATAAGCGAACTATTATTTTAGATGTATCGCCATTAGGTTAATACTTTCGGATAGATAAAATCTTTGACATCTGATGGAGAGAAAGAATGAGCAAAACACACTAGCTTTCTGTCTAAAAGATGACCAGCCTTTGAGCCACAGAATTTTCTGATAAAATTTTTATTATTTTCAATTACAATTGAATATACTGTATTAGCATAAGTTTATGTTACTTAATATGCGCAAAGCGTTTCTAAACATTGCTATAATTACTTTAAAAAGTCATTTTTCGAATAAAGAATAAATGTAAAATTAATTAATTAAAGTAAGCTATAAAAATCAATGCAAATAGTTTCTAGTAATTTCATTTAGTTAGGATTAAACTTGCTTATAATTTAAAATACTTTTACTAAAATATATATTATAGAATGATCATTTTCACTTTGGAAAAATACTGCTATACAGTATTAAAAAGTTTTGAAATTTAATGGGACCAAGAGTTATTCTGACGAAAAATAAGATTGCTAGCTATTCGTTTCTGTCACATTGCATTGGCTATCTGTCTGACCATTTACTATCGCACTCTTTCCAACTGTCTGATAACACATTTTTTTATATATGTTTCTTATCCGAATATTAAAACTGTATTCAAAAAATCGAATATAGCCATTCTGTTGAATATAAATATATTTAAAATCAATATTAAAGTTTTTCACAAAAATAATTTTTTAAATTTATAATTAACGGTGATTCATTGAATAAATCTGTAAATTATTTTTAAAATATAGAATCTAAGTATGTTTTGCTAATTCTTCAATCATTCAAATGGCTTTTCTTTAATATCTTTCTAAGAAGAGATAAAGAAACGTCTTTGATACAATTTTTTATATTTAAGCATATAAAGAACAACTTTTGTTTTCCTTCGAAATTATTTTGCCGAATAGCACTCGTAAAGTGACTTTTATTATAAATCAAATTAGATTAAATAATTTCAGAAAATATATTGTCTACGTGGATTAATAAATTTGATATTCAAAATTATTAATACTAATGGAAATAATTTTATTTTTCATTTTGATAATAAATGTCAAGTTGTGGATGATGCATGACTATTTTACTTTTGAATATAAATAAGATATTTGATCTCTAATAACGTTGACTTTAAGCATTATTTTTCGTATTTAAATGTCTGAATTATAAATTAAATAATTACATGCTTAATTATGCACACTATTTTCTTTATAATTTCTAGTTATTATTTGTTAATTTTTGATGAATTATCTGAAGTTACTCCGTTTCTTGCTATTGATAAAAGTTATATCTGAAAATACACTAAAATATTCATTTGAAAATTCAAATCTTACTATTATGATAGTGTGAGTATATACTGCACAAGGTGGGGGTAAAGGTTACTTAAAGTAAGAAGGATGTAAATAAATTTTTTAGTCTATCAAAATGTTTTAAATCTTCATTTCATAAAATTTTATCTCATAAATATTTATTAGTGACTATTAAAATATCATTAAAATCCTCATTTATTTTTTTATCCTTTTAAATTTCTCACTATATATGTTCGAATAAATTTAAATTTATTATTTGTAACGAAAGAAAATATCTAAAAATATAGTTGAATATTTTTTAATGATGCAAACTGTGGCAAGTTTTACAATTCACCAGAATTTTGTTGGGAAAAAATCAAAGCTTTTGTTAAACAAATCGTTCAGTCTCATCTGTTAGCTTCTCATGTGAACTTGAAAAATGTGCATTTCATTGTGATATTTGTACACAAGTTTACAAGGTGTAGCAAATTCAATTTAGTAGAACTTCAAATGCTCTAAGCATTATTCACAAAAATCGAAATCTTTTCTAGCAAAGATTATTAAATAAAACTTGACATAATAGATTGTGTTTCAATGTTTCTATATATTTTATAATTTTTATCACTTTTTCATGATAATAATGGTCTTTATTAAATATAAAACAGTATTATTAGCGTATTCGTTGCAAATACTGAGATAAGTGATTGAATGAAAAGTTTGTAAAGAAAGAAAGATTTATATTAAATGAGATTCTTAAAAAGAAATGAGACTAGAAGAACGTTTTTAGTAACAAATATCATTCATTTGTTAAAAATTGGATTAAATTTAGATGCTGTTCGTGTTATTGCGTACATTTGTATCCGTCGTAATNGCTGATACATGATAAATATATTTAAAAGTTTATCATAATTTATATTACAGTATATTTTACACATAATAAGAATATAATAATGTAAAATTTTAAGATGTAATGATGCTCCTATTAATTATTATTAAATTATGTGCATAAATTTTCTATATTAATTGCAGTTTTTCGATTAGAAAATAATCTGATAGCGATCTGAAACACCGAGAAAATTTTCGTAAAGCAAGATATTGATTTTTGTATAAATGATCATCTTACTAAATTTGAGAATATTCATTTGATGGTGATTAATAAAGAAATGTCGATTAATATCTTAAATGAAATGATTTATTAATAGAGAAGTATTTGAAAATAAGGTTAAGAATTTGAATAAAAATTCGTAATTCATTTTAATGCTGAATGATACGAAAAAAATTTATGGACGTTCTAGAGATAATAGGAGAAAAATATTCATTAAGTTTCGATAATAAAAGTAATGTATGATATGTTAATAATAGTAATATTCAATAGCTTAAGCTTGATAAAATTAGTTGATGATGAAGCTTTTATATTCATTAAGTTAAATAAACTCAAGTACTTTTATTCGTAGCATAAAATTACTTTCTAGTTAAATTTATAAAGAACTTTTAATCGAACAGCTATATATAATTTTAGTGATGATTTTATATCAGTTTACTACACAAAATTATTATATATACTTCTTCTGAACAATATTGACTCGTGATTTCACCGAGAAACAGCAAGAGTCAATATTGCCACAATTGTTTTTGCAACAGAAAGATTTATATGATATTAAATGCTCTCAATCGCATTGTTTCGGTATATATATTTCCTAAATATCATAAAGGTAAACAGCAAAAGACAATGAAAAAAATTAAATTATATAAATCGTAAATTACATGAAATCAATTAGAATATTACAAAATGGGCGTTGCACAATTTCCTAACAAAATGCACTGAATAATGCAATATTTATAAATTTTAAATATTGAAAGACATTTTTCAATATTTATTAGCATTTTTAGATAAACTATTAAATATTTAAATTCGGCGATTATTTTTTAAATTGTATTCAAAATTATTTTAACAATTATTAGAAATTAATTCAAATTGCTAAATTATACAGTATAATAATAAATGTGACTATACAGTGTGTTCCAGAAAGGCCGTTACAAGCTAGAAGTATAAGACTAAAAATTAGCTGCTCAATAAATGTATGCTAATAATTATTTTTTTCTTTTTTCAAATCATTAAACTGATAATTGACATTTAGTAAACGTAGCAATTTTTCATAATTATTATTTACCTTCGGCAAGAAAGCTTAATTCTCACATTCTTATACGCGACAAAAAAATTAGCTGCATTTATGTAAATTACTAAAAATTGTGAAAATTAGAATGTGCAGAATTTTCCGTTTTTTCACAAGCATCTTCGTTCCCCACTGTTCAATGAAGAAAAATTTCAGTTTATAATGGTTATCCATCATCGTTTAGAAATGATACGTCACATTGTTTTATCTGATTATGGAAAAGGGCAAATTGATGCTCTGAAGTCGCAAAATCTTTCAAATCGTGAAATTGGTCGTCTTTAAATAAAAAGTTGCAAAGAATTATTTTAAAAATCCTAAAATGTGTAGTGTGGAAGACCGCAAGCTCTTGATGAACACTCAGCTCGTTGAATTATTAGAGCTGCATCAAACTCCAGCAAAACAGCTAGAGAAATAAAAATTATCTTAAAATTATGGTTAGTCTAAGAAGCGTACAGCGTGTTATTAAGAACTGCAAACATGTTATATGAAAAATTTCAATACAAATCTCCACCTAATAAAAAGTACCAATGGAAACAATTCAATTTGCGTAAGACTACATGCCAACTTGATCGACGAATGAAAATTGTTAATTTCTCAAACGAAAAAAAAACATTTAATTTCGATGGTCCAAATGGATAATATGATCGTGAAAATAATATGTATATTATTATGTATATCGCCACAAAAAAGATCCAATTTTATCGAAAAGACAGAAAAGTGGTGGTTCGATAATGGTTTGGGGCGAGCAGAAATTGCAATTTAAAATTTTTAAAAATTTTAAAAGGCTATATTAATGCTCAGTTATTTGTACATGCTAAAAACTATTTTTCTACATTTTGGACAAATCATGGCAAGAAATGAATAGATTTTTTTCAACATGATAATTTTCCTGTTTATACTGTTCAGATAGTGAAGTAGTAGTTCGAGAACGAAAGAAAAGGAGCAATAAAATGGCTTTTCCTCTCGTTGGATTTAAGACCTATCGTGAATGTTTGGAGAATGTCAGAACACGCGATTTACAGTGATCATTCTGATTACAGCACAATAATCGAACTTTAAACTGCAATCATAAATGCTTGGAAAAACCTGCTTCATAAAAAATACAGGACTTATTTCTTGGCATGAGTGAAAATTTTCCGGGTATATAAAGTGTAACGAGTCCGCTTTTTTGTCCGCTGAACGCTGGTTAAAATCACTTTCCGGAAACACAGGTTCAGACTAATTCTTCCTGCCTCTATGTCCTTATTAAATTCTTTATTATAGCATTGTCTACGTTGGACTCTGTATATTAATAGGAATTATTAATATGCAGAATCCAACGTAGACAATGATATAATATACAGGTTCAAACTACTTGTAGTTAACACTAATTTATTTACAAAGTTACACAATTTACACAATGGAACGTTACCTCTATAGATTTTAATGAAACCGTTGTTTTCCAGAGAAGCTTGAGTAAAGAGTAGATGTTTCATGTCAACTGAACCAGCTTTAAAAATATTTATCCTATGATTTATTATTGCTTAATATTTATTCTAATGTAAGCGCCACCGTTCTATCATACTAGAAAAACCTGTTGCTTGCCAAGACTCGTAGCCAATCTTCGAGTAAGAGAATCTTTCTGCTTTCTCCAATTTCCTACGAAATCTCAGGGTTCTTCTCAACCCCTACCAAACTCGATGCCCTCGACCGTACTGCTGATGACCTCTTCCTTCTAACCTTCCAATCCAGATCGCTTCTTCTTGGATCCGTAGGTCTCTGTCTGATCAATATCTCGACTCTCCTCTTCTCGCTTTTCTCCTATTTATTTTAGATAACCCGACAAACTAAGAATTAAGAAGTCCATCATTGATAGGAACCTTAATTGTAGCCAAGTTGCAGATATATGCAAAATATAGAAATGCAGAAATCCATCCTCTTCTACACTCGAAAGGATTTATGATGTTTACTCGTTCGTCGCTCTCCAATAAACCCTTTAAAGCATTCGCTAATGTTAATCTCAGTTCGGTTTAAAAAATACAATCAAAGCGATTAATTCATCCGACTCTGACGGCATGTCAAACAGACTTTGCGAAGTATTTAAAAAATCAAGCTAAATCAACAAAATATTAAAACTGAAAAATTGATCCTGCGGCTAATTTTTTCTCATTGTCATTTTGATAATTTTTTGTTATTTGCCATTTTTAGTTTGCACGATAACATTGTTATAATTTCATAAAAATAAATTATTTTCGTTTTAAAATCCAATTTTCTAAAATTGTTGTTTTTATTATTATTTTTGAAATTGTAGCAATTTTGTGGATAAGATATTTTGTCATGTACTGTACTATAATATACACCTCTTCTGGTCTTAACAGATATGTCGGCATACTTCGCTAATATGGCAGGTTAGTTTCCACATTACTGCAGGAAAGCAAATATCTCTTTAAAGCGATCACAGCTTTTTTTACATGCTAGTGCAATGGTGTCCAAACTTTTTGAGTGATGAGTCAAATTACTCATGAATTGTAGGTGGGTAATCTAATAATATATACCTTTGTATATATGGAATTTACAAAATATAGAATATGCAAGAAGATATAATATTGAGATAATACAAAGAAACGCTGAGAATCGTGTTCAACATGAATTTCTATAATGGGATTTATTTTGTTTGACAGTAATTCATATTCAAAATGAACAATGTATTGAATAAAAATAACGTTGAAACATTGTTTATATTTAATTCTGTGTAAACAGTTAATACAATAGACTTAGTTTATTTTTTCATTTCCTGTTTTTATTTAATTGCCTAATTTCATTTATTTAATTCCCTAAATGTATTCATTTTAGATAAAAAATTTAATTTTCTTTCTTCTATTAGAACCAGCGATAAGCCTGGAACAACTTTCCTAGAAAACATTGTTAAATAAAATAATAGGCAATTCAGAACAAGAAACCTTCACACACTTTTAAATATAAGTGAACAAAATTCATATTAAATTTATAAAGCTACAATGAAAAGCATTATTCAAATGTTTATTATTTAATCTTGGTTGCTTATTATTATAGAAAATTTTAAAAAATTGATTGGGAAATGAATGTTCCATATTTATCAGAACTTTTTTAGTCCGTTTTTTTCTTGTTATTTTATCCTCTAGAAAGTATTTAGGTTACAGTACATACTTTATTTTTTCTTTTTGTGAGAAAGAAAGCATAAACTCACTTGTATAATATAGAAACAGATTCGAGATGCAAAATTCAATAATTTATTTTATTTTCGATATAAAAAAATGTCATTGCTTGTTTTAAAATAAAAAAATATGTTGGTTTATCGTTAAAATTAAAAGAATACATTAATAAAACAGAAGTAATTATCGTGTATTAATTAAAAAACAAAACGTTAAACAGAAATTAGAGCGAACAACGATATTTTTCGACAAAACTTTCAAAACAGACACACTTCTTATTTCTAAAGATTAAACGTTAAGTTCTAACTGAAGAATGAACTAAGAAGTAGGCAGAAACAACAGTTCGGCCAATTATTATGACGATAATGATACTCATGAAAAGTTAAAAATACTTCAACTTTTACTAGTTATTTATAGCTAGTCCAATCTGTCAAAATATATTAACTTCTAAACGATAATTTTTAAGTTATTTTAATTAATAACTGGAAATAATAATAAACATCGTTACTTAATCTTAACCAATTAACATTTTCTTTTTATTTTTGAAGAGTATACAAATTTTCATTTGAATTTGTTCGTTAACATTTATGAATTTAACTTAATTACAATTATTTGTGATTAATATATCTACTATTAATTAAATAACATATAAAATTTTAGATTAAATCGGATAGTAGAACCCCGATTAACCGAGGTAATGGGACCGATGCTACCTCCCATAACTGTAAACTCGGATAAAACGACGGCCACGGTCGTTCTAGTTTAAAAATTACGAATAAAATCGATTTATATGGTAGTATTTTTAAGATTCTTTTTATACTTTAGTGAATTTAATCGTATATAAAAACAATAATTTGTAAATAGTTTATTTTACAGCTGATATACGTAGTGTACAACAGTTTTTAGAATTAAAATGTGTATTATTGAATAGAGGTGTATTCACAATTCGAATTAATCAGAGCCCGGATAATCGGAGATCTACTATACAAATTATTAATACAAGTTTTACTAAAATTATTTTTGTTTTTTCTCAATGTAGACAAGTTTATTATATACAGTATAATATAGTAATTTGTTGGTGATATTTTATGTGTTTATTTATGTAATAAAATGGTTTGGGTAATGTTTAATTATTGTATAAATTCAATTAGAAAATATAAATTTTTATTTGTTCTTTTTGCACTGGATAAATTCCCTAATCAATACAATTTTTAAAAATACTTCATTTCAAATACTTTTAAATACTGTTTCACTTAAAGGTTTAATAATATCGATTTTATGTATGTGGATGATTTGAATATAATATAGTAATCTGTAATTGCATAGAAACAGGTAATTCTACATTATAATATTCAATAGTTCATCAGCTGTCAGTTATTGTATCTGAATATATGCTAAACTGTATGAAATTATGTATATATTTTAATATCTAATTAATTTTCATTAACATTTATATTATAACTAAACTAACGACGCCACGCCAAATATGTGGATGTTTTTCTAGAAATTTTTAATTTATTTTAATTAGCAATCGATAAAAATGTTATCTAAACATTATTTCTCATTATTTAAATCTTTAAAAATTTATATTTTTCAGAAATTGAACTATATGCTAAATAAACAATATATAACAATTAAATTCTTTATCCTCACAAATTAAACTGATTAAAATTTTATACGGTTAAGTTCTTACCATTAATCTATTTTCAAAAAGTTAATACTACGTTATCCTAGGTAATTTTTAAATTAAGTCTGCATCTAATTTAGAAGCTTAATACAAAATCTAATCATCCTAAATAGCAGCATTAAAATGGCCTTATTTAGAGTAAAGAATATTAAATAGATATTAGATATTGAAGGATTACTTTACTTTCTAGCTTAATGACTATTTCAAACAAATATTATACTACATTNTATATATATATATATATATATAATTTATTACGAAATTTTATTGATTTAAATGGTGAACATACTGTATCAGATTAATTAATGTTTAACGTATGTTTAGAACACGTGTTGTTGATATTGTTGCAATTAATAAAAGTTTGACAGGTGCATAGATCATCTAACTTCACCATAATGATGTTAAATGTAATGAATATTGATGCATATATTATAATGTAACACACTGCGTTTTTCTTTAAATTTAGAACAACCTACTAGAATATAACGCTTTTAAGGGTTTTATTTCTATGGTATTATTAAATAAAATAATTCTGAATTTAAAAAGTTTAAACTCGTTTATATTTAGAAATAAAATTTAATTACTAATATTTACTAAAATTAGATGTATTGCATTCTGAAATAAAACTTGCAAAATTTATTTTTAAAGGAAAAAAAATAGAATAAAATTATAAAAATATATATGAAAGTTTCCTGAAAAGTTCAGGTGTTAAGAGAGAAAATTTTTAATCTTGAATAGAAAGTTACTTTCTTATCTCCGAGATTTTCAATTTAACTGGCAAAGCAGACAAAAATTTTAATAATATCAACAGTATTTGAACTGGATCTTTTCTTAAACGAAACATAACATTACACAATACTTAGGAGAAAAGTTCTTTTTACTTTAACATATCTAATTTTGTTTACTTTCAACTTAGAATAACAAAAATTTGCTAAAAGAACAAATTAATCGCACTTGAATATATATATTTTTTCTTTTTATATTATAATTCAGCGTAAACTTTTGTTAAAATATCCATATATTTTAATATTTAACTTCTTGAACAAATTTAATAACTGGAAATTTCATAAAATTTTTCATAAATTTAATAATACCAACATGGAATACTTTTATTATTTTATAAAAGAGCATCTACTCAAATGAACAACTAATTTAATAAATAGCTAAATATAAGGATGATTTTTTGCTAATTCGGAAAAAAAATTAAAAGGAAATAATTTATTAAATTCACAATTTCAATCTAAAGACTGTTTAAAATTAAAGAGAATATGTTGAAGTTTGACATTAATACAGATTTTGCAAAAAAGAAATTTCATATGCTTTGATGTAAATTTATTTTTAGTGATATTTTTGTAATTTATCTCAGATTTCTCTTTTCGATGCAGATCTAGTATAATTTGAAAATTAAGGTAAATGGCTATATAAAATTATTTGAAAAATGAACTAAAATTTCCATTAATTAATATTTCAATTACATTTTTCCTTTTTTTTTAATTTCTCATATATAGGCTAATTGATCATCATATATCATAGAATAGAACATATTATAATATACGACATAGGGAACTTACGTAGTGTCTACAAACAATTGTTTTATTTAGTTATAAAAAATTAATACTTTAAAAACAAATTTAATCATTTTATGCTTGTTTTCATTATGTCATGCTTCTTCTGGATTCGACACTGAATATATTATACATTTTGTTAGAAAATTATAACTCATACATGCATGACATACAAATATTTATTGTATGGTGCATTTTATTTGATCATTGTCTGTAGTCAAATATCCAGATTAATTTTTCTTATTTTTATGAAACAACCGAATAAATACCATTGTTATATTGATACAGTCTCATTTATTAGTCTTTTAAATTTGTATAGCCTATGTCAGCACTAAATAAATACATCGTATTGAAAATTTAACGTCATTACTTCTAATGAAAATTAAATTTCTATAATATTTAAAATTGCCTTATCAATACTAATATTGATAACAAATAACAAATTTTAAGTATTTATTGAATGCTATAATGAATCATGACAAATATAATGATTTATTTAAAAATGATATAAAATTTAATTGATTATTTAAATTAAAAAACCTAATAAGATAATTTCTATAAGAAACGAAACATATTACATGTATTGGTGAAGAGGATTTAGATATGAAAGAGAAGAAAATTTGGATTCGATTGAAATGATAAAAATTTGTTATTCATATATAAAATCCAATTTTCGAAATACCTAGAAAAATCTTTAACCTATAAACATGTAGAATGCCAATTAAAACTCGAATCACGAGGCAGAAATGATTGGCACTCGAAACTGAATCGCTTGGAGCAGGATATGGAAGATTTTTTGAAACATTCGAGAAATCCGATATTTCAAATACTGATTCTACTTTTCATTCGATATTTTTAAAAGTTTTAATATTAACAATTCTTTTTTCGAGAGGGAATCAATTCGCTTTTTTGAATGATGTAATGGTCAATAACAATTAAAAATCATACATTGAATTAATTTAATCTTTAGTTAAAATGTTTTCTTAGAATAAAAGCTTTAACATCTGTAGAACTTCTAAAATCGAACATTTATCATCCATTTTAATTTTATTGGAATGAACTATTTTTTGTAATATATTTTTTTCTGGAATTCTGAAAATTTATATAGATAACTTATAACTTTCTTAATTTATTTTATTATTATTTTTTTTTGTAGCTTTTAAAATTGACTAAAATTAATACTATAGTAACATGAAATATAGAATCACTACAATATTTAAAATATATATCGTTTGATATTTTAGTATATTATTTCTAATTTGAAAAGTAATTCAAAAATACTAATAAATTCTATTTCTAAAGTTTGCTAAATTGAAAATAATTGCGAATATGTTTAACGTCTAATTTTTTTATTCTTCTTCACACAGCCCTTTTTTTTAGAAATAAATTCTTATGTTTTCATAAACTTCTAATTATGTTAGTTATCTGAATGTCTAGACTTATTAAAACAATTTGTTTCCTGCTTGGAATGTTCATTCTTCTCTTATATATCACGATAATTTTATTTGACTCCTTATTTATATTCTAATTTCTCGTTAATTAGATGTAGAAAATATTCAATACAATTTAATATAGAATACTTTTATTAAAAAGAATTGCTTCGTAAACTTTATTTTTAAAATTTATTTACATTTTAAATTGTTATTTTGCAATTGTTTACATTTTTTGTACTGTTTACTTTGTATATTAACAATCTACATTTAATGTACTGTACTGTACTTTCTTTTTAATAATAAATAGCTTCATTTTTTTCTTTTTATATATTATTTTAGCCGTAGAATCAAAGAATGAACTATTTATCGATTTTTAAGTTTTCTATCGATATCGATCTGCACTAAACTGAAAAGTAAAAAACAGAAGGTGTTAAGTCTCAAAATTAAAAGAGTTCAATGTGAAAAAGATACTGTGGAATCGTTACTAAGAAAAGATATTAATGTTTTCTTTCTTTGTTCCAGTTTGTTTTAAGATCCTCTGTTGCTGTCGATATTGTTTTATCTAGAATTTTGTTTTGCTCTCTTGTATTTGCTTCTTCTTTAATCCCTTTACTTTGTAATGCAAATAATAGCATTCTTTACTGATAAATTCCTATATTTTTGAATATTTTTAAACATTTTAAAAAGTATTTTTTTAGTTTAATTTTTTTCTAGAAGATCTAGTGTAGGAAAATATTAATTTTTTTTTTTTTTACTATTTTCTGATTTTTTAGAGTATGAATATTTTTCGTACTCAGTATAGTCACATACATGTTCTTGCAAAGCAAATTGTTGCAATGAAAAATAGCTATAGGTCTTTCATAGGTTACTAACTTTTTCTTATAATTAATAAAAGCTCATCCCGTGCTTATAATTTTAATCAAAACCATAATTTTACCATTAACTTCATATCACAATTAAAATTAAGATAAATCATTTCTATTGCACAAATGTATATTTCATTTTCTGTATGTTTTATTGCTTAAAATAGATTGGAATTAAATTTATGAAATTAATCATAATTTGAGAATTTAATGGCAAAGTTGTCATTCAAAAATTAAAAAAAGTTTAATTTTTGAATGACAACTTTACCGATATTAATTTAAGCACACAATTTTAAGATAAAAATTGAACTAATAAAATAAATAAACGTTGAATTTTATAATTTAGTCATGAGTTATGAATTTTGATTTGAATATAATTTATGTTTAATTCAGCATTAATAAATTTAATTGGATTTTTGAAACACTTCTTTTTATTTGCTGTTATTTCTGTATGAAATAAGTATCATTTCAAATTAACTGTTTCCTGAATTTTCTATAATTTTGATTTCGAGTGATCAGATATTGTGCTTCGAGCGAAATAGTCTTACATTTATTAAATTAGAGCTCACCTTTAGAATTCTTTCACAGCAACAGAATCCAATTAATGTTTCAATGACTTCAATTTCTCGTAGATCTGAACTAATAGATTCTATCAATTTCTGTTTATCTAAAGTGACAAAAATAACTCACAGAAATTCTCTCGTTGAATTGATCATTCCAACCTAATCGTTGAGCAAACAATTGAACAAACATCGATGTTGCTAGAGATCAATTTACATTCTAGTGTAAAGTTTTTTTTAATAAAAAAATAAAACATATACATTTAATAAAAAATATATACAAACATGTAATGGAGATTTTAGTTCAGGAAAAGATACAGAACGAGACTAGAGATTCGGATTGAAAAACTCAAAACTTTTCCCCTAGGCACTTCTATTTTCTATAAATTCTTTTAGCTAATCAATGTATAAAGAAAATATATTTTTAAAATGTACTGAATTTTTCTCTTTTGATAACACAAGTTTAGTAAAACTTTATTTCAACAGAATGTTATTTAAAAGAAATTAAATAGGAAAAACATCGAATATGTTAAATGATGCAATTCTAATCTTTCAAAGAATATGCAATATCATGAAAGTTCTGTAATTAATTATNACCTAATCGTTGAGCAAACAATTGAACAAACATCGATGTTGCTAGAGATCAATTTACATTCTAGTGTAAAGTTTTTTTTTAAAAAAATAAAACATATACATTTAATAAAAAATATATACAAACATGTAATGGAGATTTTAGTTCAGGAAAAGATACAGAACGAGACTAGAGATTCGGATTGAAAAACTCAAAACTTTTCCCCTAGGCACTTCTATTTTCTATAAATTCTTTTAGCTAATCAATGTATAAAGAAAATATATTTTTAAAATGTACTGAATTTTTCTCTTTTGATAACACAAGTTTAGTAAAACTTTATTTCAACAGAATGTTATTTAATAGAAATTAAATAGGAAAAACATCGAATATGTTAAATGATGCAATTCTAATCTTTCAAAGAATATGCAATATCATGAAAGTTCTGTAATTAATTATGACTTTAAAATTGTTAATTAAGCAAATATATATATAAAAATGAGAGAAATTTTTTATAATTAATTAATAGGATTAAAAGTACCGCTCTAATTAAATAAATTTTGTAGAAAAGATATTTTTTACATTATTTTAATATTGACTTCTGTAGAAATAATTGTTTTCACTTAAAACTACGTAAACGATTATAGACAATATTAGTTTAGTTAAAACAATTGCAAAATCGATTAAATTAATGTGAGAAAGATAAAAAAAATATAATAAAATACCAATTTTAGCTGTCTTAGGAAAAATTATCGATTTTTTTCCATACCAGAATAATATTCTTTCTACTCAAATATATTGTAGGTGCCCTATATTTATGAGACAAAAATTAATTTAAGTGTATATAGAAATGTTATCATAATAAATTAATTTCTTAATCAAAATATAATCGAAAATACTCTTTCAAGAGCTCGGCTATTAATTTAACATTTAAAATAACCTATTTAATGTTAAATAAAACTTTAATTTTAAATTTACACTAAAATTCGACATTGAAGATAGGCCAAATTAATTTTTTTAGTGATTTTTATGTAAGGAACATCACACAGTCAAGAAAAGGGAGGAGGTTTAATATCGAATTTTCATTTCCTTTGCATATTACTGAAGTTTAAGAATGTAAGTAGCTTCATCTATTAAAGTACTTGGAGTACATTGAAATGGGGAGGCGATTGTCGATACTTAATCCTGATGTCGGATGAAAACGACGATAAGGTGGGACGAACGGAAGCACTCGGAGGAATCGATCTTTCGTCTACTTCCTGTGTACTCCCAACTTATGGTCTTGTTCCACACGCCTTTCCACGTGTCGATATTTTTGTGTAATCTTACAGTCAAAGAATTTTCGACTAGTAATTTTACATTTAAGAGCTTTAATAAAATGTACAAACAACGAAATTGTAACAATTAAATAAAAAATACGTGGAAAAATTTAATTATATATATATTTATTTAGAATATTTAGTACAGTATTTAAATAATCGTAGATGTGTTTAATCTCGTATAGTACAAAGATTCTTAAATTTAATAAAGGCAACTCAATAAATTTTGATTCAAAAATGTTAAAGTATTTCGTAATTATTTCTCAGTAAAATTAAAGACTTGAGTGCACTTATATTTACAACGGATGAGCTAACTTACATTATAATATGAAAATTTATAAAATTAAAAGTTTTAATTTCGGTTGCTACAAGTGATAACGATATTAGATTGCAGAAGGCCTTAANATTATTTTTTAATATAAAATAAGTTTATATATAAATAAATAAATTTGCTTATACAGTACTGTACATTGAATTGTTAATTGAATAAATAATCAAGATTTTAATTTAATTAGCCATTAATTAAGTATTAATGTAAATAATAACATAAAATTAACACTAACATTTATTTTAAAATACGGCCATTACGATTGTTTATCTCTGTAATTTTTATTGATTTTTTTTACACAGTGCCATCTGTTGCTATAAAATATAAACTTTATTTTAATCTTTAAGTAAAATATACAAATTTCAAAAATATTTATATATAATAACAACTTTTTAAAGCAAATATTCGAAAGTTTTAAATATTACAGAATCATTTCACGGATAAACTCTGTTTGAAAGTTTTCAGATTTTTTTTTGAAATAAAAAAACGGGGGAGGAATTTATTTAAGATGAGAAGTTTCAGATATAAACTTTTCTGAGATATTATTTATTTTTATGCTACTGGATCGTAGACACCGTTAAATAATGCAAGAGAATATTTTTTATTTTAAATTTTCAATAAATCTTTCTTATTTTTGATATAAATATTGTCAGTGAAAGGGAAGACTAGAAAAACGCTATATATTGCGTTACTAGAAACTTTGCGTGAATGGTCCATCAAATATTGGCAAACCATTTTTTAAAGTAAGAAATAAAACAAAGGTTAAAAAGAGTTTGGGGAAATCTTTGTTGAAAAACATTACGAAAAGAAACATAGAACGCAAGAATGGAATTTCTACTTGGAGAAATGGAAAGATCAACCGGCAGTAGACAGATGCGAAAAGTTTGGTTACTCTCAAATGTCGTTTGCTTTTGCAGAAATAACCAAACCAGCCCATATCGAGTTATATAATATTGAACTTTAAAGAAAATGTGGAAAAAGCAGTCACGGGATTTTATCGAGGAAAATGCTTTCAATCATAGGATACTTTTGAACTAAATCGAAACTTTTTGAGGTACTTAAATTAGAAAATAAACTACATTCTTATTTTTCTACATAATCTGGTATAGAATACAAAAATAAATAATTAAATTTTGTACAAAAAAATTAATCAAATTCTAAATAATAGTAAATGATGTATAATAAATTATAAATGCTTTGATTATATGAGAAAGTTAAAATTATAATTGTTTTAAATAAAAAATTATACGTTTCTATAAATATGTACCATACGTTAGAAATACAGATAAATTTTTTTTTACTTTTTATTTTTTATGTGATTCGTGTAATTCTAGTTATATTTTATTAAAGAAAACTTCTTTTATAAATAACTTCTACACGACTGCATTCGTTATCGATAATAATTTCGTAAGTATCTATTTGATATAAAATAGATATTTTTTTCCACAAAACTTTTGCAATATGTGACTTATATTTCATTTAGAAATGAAATTACTGAAGATACTTTTTATAGTCTAAACTATCGAAGACATAAATACTAATTTTTTCCTCTCTTATCCGTATCGATTCTATATTAAAACGAAAAGGATTTTTAAAATTTTCGTAAGAGTGAAAAAAATACAAAAATATTTTCAGCTAGATTTTTTAGAGGACAAATTTAATATTAACACTTCATAAATTAATTTTTTTGACGATTCTAAATGAGATAATTTATTAAATTTTTAATTGATTTCAAATGTCATTAATTTCGATTTAATTATTGAATATTATTTATTTGTGTAAACAAGATTTTGATTTTAGTTATATTTTTTAAATTTTGAATTTATATTACTGAAAGTTTCATCGATAAGTAATTAAGAAATTGAATTTCAACGTATTTTTCAGCTTTTTAACATCATCGTTATAACGCTGTTCAGCAAGAACGATTTATGATTTTATTCTATTATTTTATTATTTTAAAAATTAAACTAAAAATCGGCATTAAAATAAAATCGTTTCGGTTTATTTTAATAGGGCAATCTGTTTTTTTTTTCTATTAAATATTGTTTATAATAGATTATTCTTGCAGTGTTATAACTGCAATATTATTTTTTAATATAAAATAAGTTTATATATAAATAAATAAATTTGCTTATACAGTACTGTACATTGAATTGTTAATTGAATAAATAATCAAGATTTTAATTTAATTAGCCATTAATTAAGTATTAATGTAAATAATAACATAAAATTAACACTAACATTTATTTTAAAATACGGCCATTACGATTGTTTATCTCTGTAATTTTTATTGATTTTTTTTACACAGTGCCATCTGTTGCTATAAAATATAAACTTTATTTTAATCTTTAAGTAAAATATACAAATTTCAAAAATATTTATATATAATAACAACTTTTTAAAGCAAATATTCGAAAGTTTTAAATATTACAGAATCATTTCACGGATAAACTCTGTTTGAAAGTTTTCAGATTTTTTTTTGAAATAAAAAAACGGGGGAGGAATTTATTTAAGATGAGAAGTTTCAGATATAAACTTTTCTGAGATATTATTTATTTTTATGCTACTGGATCGTAGACACCGTTAAATAATGCAAGAGAATATTTTTTATTTTAAATTTTCAATAAATCTTTCTTATTTTTGATATAAATATTGTCAGTGAAAGGGAAGACTAGAAAAACGCTATATATTGCGTTACTAGAAACTTTGCGTGAATGGTCCATCAAATATTGGCAAACCATTTTTTAAAGTAAGAAATAAAACAAAGGTTAAAAAGAGTTTGGGGAAATCTTTGTTGAAAAACATTACGAAAAGAAACATAGAACGCAAGAATGGAATTTCTACTTGGAGAAATGGAAAGATCAACCGGCAGTAGACAGATGCGAAAAGTTTGGTTACTCTCAAATGTCGTTTGCTTTTGCAGAAATAACCAAACCAGCCCATATCGAGTTATATAATATTGAACTTTAAAGAAAATGTGGAAAAAGCAGTCACGGGATTTTATCGAGGAAAATGCTTTCAATCATAGGATACTTTTGAACTAAATCGAAACTTTTTGAGGTACTTAAATTAGAAAATAAACTACATTCTTATTTTTCTACATAATCTGGTATAGAATACAAAAATAAATAATTAAATTTTGTACAAAAAAATTAATCAAATTCTAAATAATAGTAAATGATGTATAATAAATTATAAATGCTTTGATTATATGAGAAAGTGCGCAGGTGTTTTATTACAGATATATATTATGTATGAGGAAAAATAGTTTATATTTAGTTCAACTCTTATTATTTGTTATCGATATATGTTAAATATTCATTATTAATATCTGGAGGGCTTAAAATATATAACATGAATTTTATTTGATTTTAAAATAATTCCATACACCTTAACTGTGATTCATGATTAGTGATTCGTACAGCACATGTGTACAGTACGGTATATTTAAGATATAAACAATCTAATTTAGTAATCGTTCTAATTAAAAGAACAATTTTTATTTGAATATTTAAAAATTTTACTTTATATTTTAAGTAGGAACTTGTTTAAAATTCAATAAAGGCGTGCTATTTTCTTTTGGATTGATTTTAATATTTCTTCAGCTCTATGATTTCTAGAAAGATAAAAATAAAATATTTTCATTTATCTATCGCATAATAATGATCATTCCAGTAAAGTTGCCATTTCCTTAGTAAACGACTTCGTTCCAATCACAAAAGTCTGTATTTTATGGGATTCAATCAAAAGCTTCAAACTTCACCGTCAGATGTTATGGCCTATTTGCATATGAATGTGAAAGCATAAAAAAATGCTCGTGTCAAATTATATGAACAATGTTATTGATCATTATGCAACTTCAACTTGTGCAATTTAGAAAACAGTTTTTAACCAAATCACTGAAAAAAAAATTATATAATATTCGTTTATTGGAAAAACTTACAAAGAAATCCGGCATTCATCTCCCTTTAACAATAAAAATAAAAAAAATGATGGATTGAAAAAAATTTAAAATACTACAACGTATATTTTATCATCTGTATGTTTAGGAGTAGAAAATCAATGTTTTTATCTTTACCACATTATCCTTTTTTCTTTAGTTAATGGACTGGTTAGTTTTGCAAAAGATGCCTATTCAAGATGTTATTCTCACAAGAATTGCTTTATGCTTCTGTGATTTTCTGTGTAATTTAGGAATTATAGTAATTAATGTTAACAGAGAGTGAAAATCGTTAGAACTAGAAGCAATTTGTATGAATAAGGTGATATTAGTCACGCTGCGATGAATTAATGAACGATTCGAGAATTCTATTCATACTTTGTATTGAATATTGTTTTTAAAATGTATCCATATGTTATAAATAATAATTAAACTCGTGAAGATTGAAATATAATTTATAATAATGAATATGACAGAAAATGATAAAATATTTATGAGTGATAGCATTTTTATTATTTTCAGAATAATTTCACTTTCATACAGATCTCTTAAGTTAAATACTCTATTGAACTCTGTTCTAGACATTTCTGACAGATTGCTGCCATTTTTACTTATAAAAAAAGTTGAAATATTTTTAAATCGGTCGATTGACATAGACGGCTGACATGCCTGTTTAAAACTTCAGTTAGATCTCTGATTTTCTGATATATTTGCTGTCATTATCATGACATGCTTCTATGAATGATGCCTAGTTTATTTCGTATTATAAAAAATTACAAATTTTTCAACGAATATCGATAATATAAAAATGCAAAATACTTAAATTAAGATTTATTTTATTTTTAATTAAAAATATGATTAAATTATTTAAAATGAAATATCATTACAAAATAATTTTTAATATATTATGTGGATTTATTGTTTCAATGATAGAAAATACGTCTAAGGTTTTTAAGTTTTCTTATCTTATATTTGAATGATAGTATTAAAATGTATTATCAAATATATCACTGTCTATTTATTTTACAAGATATATTACGATCTTTAAAGTACTTATTGAATCATAGTCTATAAACACTTGAACAATTTTCTCTGAAGAATTTTTTCGGTGTTGACATAACATTACATCAATAACTATTTTAGATCAATCGTAAAAATCTTTAATCATTTCATATTATCTAAGAAATTTATTTTTACGCCATTTCTATTTAGTCTTGAATTCAATGATAACATTTCACTATNGGTAATTTTATAAGTATATATTAAATAAGCTACATAGCAATAATCAAATATGCGTGCAACAATTTGGTTTGATTTTCCGTTACGATAAGTAGGCTAACTGTTTTTGTTGTAATGCAATGATTTTGCATTTAATGATTAAGGATAATGAATAACTTTAAAATTATAAAACTAAAAAGAAATGTATTTTTGTAATAGATATTGTAATATAATCATTTCATATAACTTATTTTTTTAATTAACTTAATCAATTCATAAGTATAGAGTTTGCAATTGATAATTATGTCTTTAGAAATTTTGTAAGCCAAAAATTTCTTGACAAAATACCTCGTTAAATTATCATATTGTATTAAATTATTTTTGTATAAATATTTTATATTCATATGTAATAGAATTAAATAAACTATAATAGTCTTTTAGAGCAAAAAATGAAAGAAAAACAATTTTTAGAAGAATATTTCTTTTTTATATTTGTTATTTTGATAAATAAATAACTTTGTTGTTTTCGATTTTCCTCTAGTGAAAAGAGAGATTTGATGTTTATATATACTGAACAACTTTCAAATCATTCACGAATCATTTCACACAGATCTTTCAAAAAATAAAAGAAAAATCGAACTCATTTGTAGTCGAATACCTTTTGTATGAACGATTTCCGATAAAGATTTTCTAAGAGTAACCACAATAGATAAAAGGAGAAAGAAATGAAGTTAAGAAACTTGTTTTCGAAAATAGTTTTTTTCCTTTCCACGAACAAAGTTTAGTTGTGAAACTTGAAGTATTTGTTGAATAGTTCAGACAATTGTTATGAATAGAAAACGCCATGTTTATATTTTAAAAAATTTGTAATATCTGAATCGTTTGCGTGTTATTTAAAAGATTCAGGGCTGTGGAGTCGGAGAGTGAGATACGTAGATTTTTTACTAGTTTTATTTCTGGATAAATCCTGTTATCGTTTGTTTTTTACGTTGTTACTATCTTTGTGCTTTCCATCAATAGCTTAAAAACATCGATTTATGGAGGGAAATCGCGTGACTTTTCTCCCAAATTATTCCAATAGAAAACGTACAGCATTCAGAAATTCCTACGTTCGACAGTTACAATTCAATAGTTTGTTGTAATACGTTAAAAACCACTTTCTACGTGACAAGAAACTGTAACCAGATCGATAAAATGGGGGAAGTGAAATAACGTCGTAAATACACTGTATATGCATACATATGTACTGTACACTATCTGAAAAAACACTGTTTGATAAAGTTTTACTAACGTTAAATTTTTATATTCTAAAAATTTAATTTATTTGCAATATCATTTACACAGTTTAAATATACAGTATAATACATTTTCTTTCAAAAATGTATTCTTTAGAGTAAAAATTTTGAAAAACTATGAAATAAATTATAAGAATTATATTTCCTTTGCTAATTACATTTACGTTACATTACCTGTAAATTATTACTCAGATATAGTAAATATATTCTATTGAATAATCTTTTATGAAATATTCATAAGTATCTGTCGCGTAGTTAAAGTATTTAAGCAATAAAGTCCATTAGAAACATTATCTAGTTCATTAAGATAGTTATAAACTGATTCCATTTAGATAATTGTCTGCAGAATAGTTAACTAAAAGCAACATGAGCAAACTTCTCGATTAAACTTTCATTATAGACATTGGAGAGTTATCCGGTGGTTTGTGAAAGCGTCACCTGACTACTATAACTTTCGAATATCTTCGGTATTTTTCCGATTTGTAATTAGTGTATCGGGCTGTTACTCGCACCAAACACGCCATTCTGTCAATCTGTGTTTACTACAAACATGCAAATATTTCAGTCAGAATTACATTGACTACAGACTTTCTAGAAATCGCGTGACAACCAACTAATTGTTCAATTTTGTTTGTTTCTTTCTAAGTTTATTTTTCTAAAAATAAAGCTATTTTGCGCTAATTAGTGAAATCTGTCGTTAATTTTTAAGTAAATTATATATTTAATGTTAATATTTCTATTTATCTTATTGATAAACTAGTAATTGTTAAAAATGTAAATAATTACAGAACGTGCAAAAGTAAATATAAAATTAAACATTAACAATGAATATTTAATAATCGATTGAAATAAATTTACAAAATGTAAATTCAAAACCATAAGAAACGGACTTATATAAACTTTATAAGTGATTTTTTTCCTCTCGGCTTAAGTTATGACTCCAGTCAAAGGTTCTGCACATATATA
>NW_019384789.1:0-1335 GCF_000671375.1 Centruroides sculpturatus | reverse complement strand
ATTTAAATTTCTTATTATTTATTTAAGTATAATAAAAATAAATTTTTCTAACGACTCCCAAACGGATTTTGATAATTTATCGACTCTCAAATAAATCGATTGACCTCTTTGGGGCCGCTAACGACCAGGTTGGGAACCCTGTTTTAAATTATTTAAGTTTAAGGTTTTTTTTTTAATTCTATAAATTAAAAATTTATTGCAGTAAAAACTTGTTTACGAAAAGAATGCAATTACTTATTTTAAACATGATTGATTTTAAAATTTTCATTAATTTAATAAATTTAAAATTGTTTATATAATGAATAATCTGACTTTTCTCATTAATTTTTACAACTCGCTAATATATTCGATCTATAAAATAATATATATAAATTTTTATATTGAAATAATAATTAAAATTGATTATTATAAAATACAGTAGAGTGTCGATTATCCAAAATAATCGGGACTCTACTGGACAACCGTTTCGGACAACCGATCACACTCGGTAGAGAAGGAATAAAAAATATATATTAAAAAAAAGGATTAAGGCGTAGAAATTTAATACATACGATTGATTATAAATGAGTATAATCAACAAATTTATTAAAAGGAAGCACCACTTTTTCCCTCGTAATCTACACAGTACTGATGAATAGTAAAATTAATAAAATAACGAGATAGCTCAATAGCGGGACTATAGAAAATCAACAATCGTTATTACGTAAAAACCTTGTAATTTCTAGAATTAGTACTCTCTGAAATCGATTTCGGTTAATCGATTTTTCGGATAATTCATGTTAGGATAATCGACGCTCTGCTGAATACATTTTTAAATGAGAAAAATTATTGATTTGTTCGTATTTTAACATTAATTTACTACTAATTTCTTTGTGGATGCTATAATTGTGTTTTAAAATAACGTGTTTTAAGAAATATACTTAAATAGTTAATTTTCTTTGTTTTATAAAATTTCACAATTATCTACTACTCTTTATTAAGATATTAATAAAATTTTTAATGAAGTTATTTCGTTATATTACAGGAAGTTATGGCGTAAGTGGAATAGAGGTATTCATTAAACTTGCTCAGGATGCTGGAATCTGCATTGCAACAACGGATTCTGTTCTCAGTAATGCCGAAGACAAAGCTTTTGATGCGATTATACGGAATTTGCAAAAATATCCAAATGCTCACGTTGTGATATGCTTTTGTGAAGGGATGACTGTCAAAGGTATTTTGCGTGCAGCCAAACGGCTAAATGCAAGTGGACAATTTCTATTTATTGGAAGGTGAATAAATCATTCATTTCTTTATAAATACATTAAATTTATGTTATTATCCTTTCTTCAACTA
>NW_019384788.1:537309-541912 GCF_000671375.1 Centruroides sculpturatus | reverse complement strand
AAATATTATATTAATGATATTAATAATCGGTTGTTAATATTTGAAAGCGAAATCTGTGTTCTTATTTTCTCTAATACAGAAACATCGAACCTGGTAAAGAAGCGCGCATCACTTGTAAAATGACACCAAAATCATCGGGAGAAAAATCGATTGTTGCCAAATTTACGTCACGTGAATTATATGACGTGGATGGATACAAACTGATTGAGATCAAGCCGAAAACTGATTTAGAAAAACCAATTGATGGACATAACTGAGTGCCAAATCCGTCCATTCAGACAAAACTTATCAAAGTTAACTTTCATCAAACTTTTTTTTTTTTTTTTTTAAATATTCGGGCTGAAATTTGTAAAATCTAGAGCAGCTTTTTCGAAATACTTTTATACTTTTATCCGAACAGAATCTCTAACCAAATTGCAGGAATTTTTAATACATTTTTTAATTATTTTTTTATTTTTTAAATCGCGGAAAAAAACGTTTTGAAGAATTGTATTTTTTTTGTGTTGTCTCAACTTTAAATCAAAATGTATTTTTTGTATTTCAAAATAAATGTTTGTAATTGCTTTTGTGATTAAAAATAAATATCGTAGTTTGTAAAAAAAAAAGTATATATTATTATTTTTTAATTCCTCAGCGTTAATTTAAATTAACTCTCATGGATGCAGGAGTTAACAGTGAATATAAATATACATTTATTCAGATAAATAAATATTTTAATAATTAAAACTATAAAGTAATAAAAATTCTACATTTTAATTATATTTCATTCAGTTTTTCACAAAATAAATAAATATTAAAAATTAATTTCAAATATCTTGCTTCATCATCCTAAATACCCAACGGCGCGCTTTATAGATTTGCATAACATTACTGAATTAAAATTGAAATAAAAATTAAGTAAAATTTTAAGATTATTTAATACAAAATCAATACTTTTATAAATGAAAAATTTTATTAAGTCATTTAGAAATTTATAAGAATATTTCAGTGGTTTAAACGCCCTTAAAATCGAGAGATGTGTTTATTATATTGAATAATATGTCTATGTATGAAGTTAATATATAGATACTATAATATAATATAATATATAGATCTCACTCGTCAGTAAAACTTCTAAAGTACATGATAATTCTCTAAAATAGATTTGTAGATGCGGGCCTGAAGTGAAAGTAAGGAAGGAAGTTGTGAGAAACAAGTGGGCTGGATTAATGAACATACATCAACTTGTCAATGGAAATGGTCACCATTAATGGTGAAATAGATCAAGAAAGACAGTTTTTGTAGCATTTCGTTGAAAATGTCTTTTATTTACAGTTAACCAACTTCTAATTACTCGAAACAAAGTAATTTGCTGAATCTTTTCGTCGTAAAAAAAACTACGAATATAAAAAATAAAATAAAATAAAGTGAAAATTCTATAAAGGCACTGAAAAGTAAGAAAGCTATCTTTATGTTCATCTTATTTTTTCCTTTAATCTCGTGCATCTGTTGATCGTATCATGTGACCGAGAACGCAATTTCCGCTATGACGTTTCATATCGGAAGTACACTGTTGCACGTCACCAACGTCGTTTGGATTATCGGATTATGAGATAAAGATTACATGGGCTGCTTCATCGGTTGATTGAAAATAAATATAATAAAATGAAAATATTTTCACTTCAAAGATTTTTTCCACTTATGGCCTTTTTCGTCTGACATTTATATAAAAATCTATCTGATAATGCTACTATTAATATTTATTTTTCTGTCAATAATCCCCTGATTGTTCTCGAATGACCATTTCTGAATATGTATTCTTCTATAAAACTTGGCAAAAATATATTTTTGTTTTTCAATTTTTTTTTTCACTCTTTCTTGTATAGTTTTAAATTTCTTAGATTTATGATCAATAATTTTAATAAATAAGAATAATTAGAGGATAATAACGATCTAATTTCACAAAATACACAAATAAAAATGCTCATGAAAGCAATTCAATTATTAATTAAAAAACGATTTTTACTAATAAATTTTGAAATATTTTACTTTCATTTCTATAAAAAGTCTCCAAATTTAAAAAAAAAAACTTTAATAAATACTTTTTAAACATTATATTCACATTATCATAAACCAATTTACAGTATTACAATTAGCAATCATAAATTAGCAAAACTAGAAAAAAAAAGACGGAAAATATTAAGAAAAAAGCGTCGACATTGTTCCAGTTCAAGTCTTGTAGAGAATTCGATTGTTTTAATTAATTAAATTTAATTAATTACATTAATTGAATTTATTTTATAAGAAGGAAAAAACTATGATAATTTATAGAAGAATTTTGTGGCAGAGTTTAACAGATACAAGAAAAGAAATAAAATCAATCCCGCAAACGAGCGGCACGAGACAAGAATGGGCACAAAGAGTGTTTACAATATCACTTGAAGCAGATCACTTTTTTCTTTTTCTTTCTCTAAGCTTCGATTCGAAGATCGTTCCCGTGACTTTGAAAGTATGGGAGAGTCACAAATCCCCTATCCAATTATTCTAGGGGTCAAGATTTAGCGGTTGGTAGAAAGACCTTAATGTTGCAGCGTGGCAGACTGACATGTTTTGGACACCTGTTCTTTCACACGCCTCTACTGCCGATGACAATCATCCCTTCGGATCCAATCGCATCTTCTTCTATAAAATGTGAACCAAACTTTGTCCCGAAGAGAATCTAACATGACGCAGAGAGGTGAGTCCAGCAACTTTTCTATCAAGTATCATAATACAATTAGTTGTAATTTTAAATTAACATCATATTTATAATAATTTCTTTTATTGTACAGTTAAAGAATAACTTATAGTTACAGAATTTTAATAGGTTTTGATAAGTTTGATTCAATGTTTAAATCAAATAAGACTTATGTTTTAAAGTTTGATGAGTTGAATACTTACTCGAGCTTAGTTAACACTACATTTATTAAGATTACAGTTAAGGATAAGCATTGCAAATTTGTTAAAATTTGTTAAAATTAACTATAATAAATAGTTCATCTGCGAATTTGTATGTAGGCGTGCGATAATCTAATACTTGCAAGCGATTAACTCTTGAATTTGCAAGTATCATTACGGATAAAAAAAAGCCTTTCGGTTGTAAAAATAATTAATAGAAAACCATTTATAAAGCATAAAAAGTGTGATTTATAGAATTTAAATGAAAATATACCAGAAGAATATTTATGAAAATGTACATTTACTGAGAATTCGCGCATTGCATGTTCAAATTTCATGGACGAAAACTCATCTAATAGTAGATGAAAATCGGAATATTTAATTAACAAAATTTTCAAATTTAATAAAAGTTTCTTGTCTTATAAAACACTTTCCTTACTTAAAAAAACCCTTCAGTTTATATACTATAATTCGCCTCAAGTAACATTTCTTTTTTTTCAATAGAAGGAAAATGCGACAGAGGAAAAATATATAAAGACAAGTAAATGAAGAATTATTTTATATTAATAATAACTTAATGATCTTTTTGAAATCGCATACGGGCATTTCCATTAATTATCAAAGATTTTATCTAGTTAATACAACTTTTACTCTTTCGAAACTTCTAAAATTTATTTTAGAATTTTCCTGGACAATAAATATTCTAGTTTTTTTCTTCCAACATTAAAAAATATAAGCGAACATCTCGTATCAAGCAGCAATCATAACTTTTTTTATAGGCCAAGGTGGTATAAATCAATTGGGTGGTTCATTCGCTAATGGAAAACCACTGCCTTTCCACATCCGTTTTCGTATTCTGGAACTGGCTCTCTATGGTTATCGACCTTGTGACATCTCACGTCATCTTCTGGTATCTCATGGATGTGTTAGCAAAATTTTAGCTCGATTTGCCGAAACTGGATCTATTCTACCTGGAGCTATAGGTAAGTGCCGATTATTTTCCTCTTACATACAATTATTATCATACGAAATTATTTCGCAGACAATCTATCTCGATATGTTGTTTAATTCATATGCCAACTTGTTAAATACATTATCTTGTCTTTTAGAGAAAGTTAATAAAAAAAAAATACTTAAATTTATCATAAAAACGTTTATTATAATTAGAATTTGTATTTATAAAGTTTTATTTTGCGTCGTATCAACTCTAAAAACCGAAAATTCGAATTAATTTGTATAAAAATGTATAATAATTAATAGAATGTTTTCTGTTATAAATTTGTATATGTAGAATATTTTTTGCAATATTTTCAAATAAATATTATAATATTTAATTGATTAATTGTTGTTTTTTTGGCACAAGAATCTGTTAGGATAAAATTACTCCAGGTAAATAAATAAATGTAAAGGCAAGACAAAAAAATAAAATGATCAGAATATAAATATAAAGGGCCAATTTATTAAATAAACTTGTAATTTTAAAGCTGATAAACAGTGTTAATCATTAGAAAATTCCACAAATGCAAAAAGCGTTTCGAGCAGAGCTTCCCAGCAGGGTAGATACACATTAGTACATGCACATACAAAATTTTAATATTGTTTAATTATTTATTACATACAATCATTTAAAAATTCTTCAAAATATTTTCACTATCATTTTCAAAATTTTCCAAACATATATATATAT